>NC_080399.1:16797500-17055000 GCF_030265065.1 Corythoichthys intestinalis
CTACGTCGAGTTCACAGCCACACATACCGAGGCACTTTTCCCACCAGTATTCCAGTCTATCCTTTCAAACCAAACATTGTTGGGTTTTGAGGAATAGTGAAGGTGTACCTGAAGGTCAACCGCGGTGTCAGGATGTCAGGCTGAGGCTTGGAAAGGAAGCAGAGCTGCTGTGTAGGTGTTAGCACTTAGCATGCATGCATGCATGCTCGCTTTAGTGTCTGTGTATAAATTATTATGTGTGTGGTCCAGTTATTTTTTACTTCAGCTTAAATATTGTCTTTTCTTTCCAGTTGCCAATGACTGTTTTTAGAAGCCAAGCTGGATTTTATACTGATCTGGTGCTCTCAGTGAGGGAGCAGATGAGGCATGTTCACACTAAAATCATAATTTACTGTAACATAATCCAATCGCATCTGTATTATGAGCACAACCATTTGGGGGCATATTTTTAAGGAGGTGGAATTGATGCAGTGTCAATTTAAGACATTTATGCTAACGACTATAAGATCACCAGCAGGATTATGGGACTTGATTCGATTGTATTTTAGCTTGGAAAAACATTTGTCAACATTTGCACGTTCACAAAATATCTTTCCGAAATTTGTTCCACCAATGAGAGGGCGCTAGCTGGACCCAAGACTGGTAGCAGTCAATCCCAGAGTGCATATTGGATGGCCAAACAACCATTCACAGCTAAGGAAAATTTTGAGTTAAAAATAGTGTTGTCACAGATTACTTGAAAAAGTAATTTGTTTACTGATTACTGATTACGCCTCAAAAAAGTAAATCTTGTTACCTTACTGATTACTATATTATCAAAGTAACTAAGTTACTTTAAAAGTAATTTAATAGTTACTTTTCACATTTTTTCTCTTTGCCGCCTCAACATAAGAATGACAACAGAAAAATGTCTTCGCATGTACCGTATTCGCCCGAATATAAGACCGCCCTGATTATAAGACGAGCCCCTGTTTTTCAAGACTCAAGTTTGACAAAAGACTTTTTGAACACCAAATTTTTTTTTTTTCTTTCAGAAAATAATTAAAGTACATCTGAAACAAATGATTATAACAATATATTAGAGAGAAAAAGCATGTTAATTTGCCTCATTCAAATCTTAATATGTGAACATTTAAATTTGTAAACTAAAGTGCAATCACATTCGTAAATGAATGACTTCTGGTTTTTGAAATGTCAATAAACCCATCTATTGTGATAAAACAACAAAATTGGGTAACACTTTATAATAACTATCCATTTCACTAGTTAATAGATCATTAGTAATCTGTTGATAAATGATTTATTGTTGATTTGTGAAGTATTTGTTAACAGTTTGTTAAGCATTTACAGGATGTTCTTAACCTGAAACGGTTTGTGTAGAAACGTTTCAGGTTTTTGTGTGTAACGTTTGGTATTTCTATCTTTTCAGGTTAAGAAATGCCGTTCACTTCAAAAGAAAAGGCATTTTGATAAGGCATTTTGCAGGCAGCGCTCATGTTGAACATTTATGAAAATCTGTCATAGAACCAACAAATATTTGTACTTTTCTTTGTATGGTAAACCAATAAAACGTATGACCTTCGGCATAAAGTGTATATAGTTTTATTAAGATCCATCAACTAGCATGGGCATTTAGAATGGGGTCAACTATATTGGAACCCTGTAAATGCTTAACAAACTGTTAACAAATACTACACAAATCAACAATAATCATTTATCAACAGTTTACTGATGATCCATTAACTAGTGAAATGGATAGTTATTATAAAGTGTTACCCGAAATTGCAATAACAATCAAAGTGAAGTCCAACCGTAACTGTAGTCTTGAAACAAATCTGAATAAGGAAAAACATTGCAATAAAATAATGCAAACTGGTTAAACTTGAGAGTAGCTGAGATCTCTCGTGACAGAACATCGCTTCAATGATATCTGGCGCCATCTAGCATCGTGAATGGGTATAATGTCTAGACCGCGAATATAAGACGACCCCCTCTTTTTCAGTCTTATTTCAGTGCTAAAAACACAGTCTTATATGCGGACCAATACGGTAATTACGATCAATTAATTTTTAGGCTGTGATTAACTTGATTAAAAATTTTAATCCTTTGTCAGCCCTAGAAAATACACCTCTTACTGCTGAGCAAACCAGAAAGTTAACATATTTCTATTGATCGTGAGGCCATTCGATGACCATTTGCGTAAAAAAAATACCAAACTCGTTCCTCCCCAGGTCAGCAGGTACTTCCTCGGCAAGTTTATAAGAAATGCTTGTGCATCAGGCGTAAGCATTTCCAGCCTTCTTAACTCATTTGCCGTCATACGACGAACGATACACATCTATTCCATTTGAACAAATCATTCACTGTCAGCCCTTTCAGTTAAAATGGATTGGCTATCTGTCACCCTCACAAATAGGCTTTATTGTAAGAACTGAAATACTAAGAGGCAAAGGAATACCGTATTTCTCAAACGGCGTCTGTTCCCAAACATCACTAGAATTTTTGCAATACATCGGCTGAAGCGCGGCTCCGTTGACATTCCTGGTCCACATGTTCGTCGAGGCCCGAAGCGACACGGTTGTCGCCAGCGAATAGATTTATAGCTACAATAGAACAATGTGTGCTGTGAAACAATCGGAACACATAATTTCTTCTGGATGTTGCGCTGCTTCAAAGGGTTTTTTAAGCTTTTATTCGCAGCCCCACTCAATGGGTTGCAGATGTGTCAGATGTCACCATGTCGGAGGATCACACAAACTGCTGTGTCATTGGCTTTGTCCAGCATCCCCATGGGAAAATCCACCCGTCGCTGGTTGACACTTAATCGGTTGGCCGCGTCATTTCGCATCCACACCAGTGACGATGTTTTCATGCGCACAGATGCGATGGCCCGATCCAGTTTCAACAAATATTGTTGTTTCTTTGAGTAGTCATTTCTGAAGCCACGTTGTTTTTCCAAGTGTTTAAAGCTAACCACACCTTAACCATTGTGCTGACAAGTTGTTAAACATTTTAGTCCTGAAATTTTGGATAAGGTGAGACGACACGTTACATATAACATGCGGACGCTGGACGAACAGTTGGTACATGGCTCTTCACCAGAAAATGATCAGATAGGGTTGCCAACGCAATATCGTCTGTACCTTTCAGGCCACCAGAATTTTTGGTTCACATACTTCCACCAGGTGTCTGCAAATTAGCTAAAACAAGCTTGTGAGTGGAATAATTATGACATTCCCGACAACTTGTCCCGTCTTTTTTTCAAAGTTCATTTTAGGCTTATCCTGAAATTATACCTTTTCTGCGGAGAACTTGCAAGTCATAAAAGTCAAGAATCTCCAAAATCTGATGGACATCTACCATCCAACGGCGTAGGTCTGCATAGGGACGGTAGGGACATAACACAACCAACTTTTCAGCATGCTCAAATTGTCCCCACTAACTTTTAACTCATTCACTCCCAGCCATTTTCACCGGTGCAACCCCCTTCGCTCCCAGCCGTTTTACTGGATTTTGACTGATTTTGCAAGGGCCACAGAAAATTCTGTTCTATTGCTATATACAGTAAACATGGAACCCACCAAAAAAAGATTAGACTCTCTTCTTTCAGCAGGAAAAAAAGTTAGTTCATATCTTTTTCCATTCTTTAGAAATCAGCATTAGAAAATAGCTTAGTTTGAGCAATTTTCCAATTTGAAAATGAAATGAAAAAACTGAAAAATTGAGCTTTTTGTAAAAGCATACATTTCAAACATAACTTTGACTTTAACACAGCTATTTTTTGCTTTTGTGACATCCCAAACATCTGAATGTTTTCCTTCAACAAAATAACATCAACAACAAGACAAATAGAGCTTTTGATAGCAAAGTAACAATTTATTTACACATAACTAAACTATTGAACTGAGAGATGACGCTCTTGTGGCCGTGACAGCCGGGGTAAAATTTTCCCTCATCGCCGCCTGTCTCATCAAGATGGATTTTTTTGAGTCTTTCTTTTGAGGTAACCACTGCCTCATGGCGGACTTCGCCTGGGGAACTTGTGTTCCGGGGAGGGGACACGAGCGGCCAAGCACGGCGGCGCGGGCTCTGCTCGGCGAACAGCACGGACTCAACGGCATCGTCCGCTGCACTGGTGGTCCCGGTTGTTCTGCTCGGTCGTCCAGCGCCTGGCATCCCGAGGGGCCTCCCAATTGTTCCGCTTGGTCGTCCGCCGCCTGGCATCCTGGATGGACATGGATTTTCAGCATTGTGCTTTGGAGCTAAGTTGCATCAGAACCTAGAGATGTCTCTTGTGGAAAAAAAAAAAAAAACGCAAAAGACGTAGAAATATGTCTTTGGGACACTGAAACAATTAAAAATAGAACGTATTTCTACGTTTTTGGGAGCAAATGAGTTATGCAACCTTATTTACATTACATAATGACTTCCGTTATATAGGTCATTTAGATTGTATTTCCATATGTTATAAGAATAGAATTGGCCCCAACATTATTAAGTGAATTATTTTCATTATGTTCCGACTTACATTTATCCCTTTTCACTTGCTGAATGTGCAGGTCGACCCCCCCCCCCCCTAAAATGCATGTTTGATTGGCTGATGACTTCACACACACAGCCCTGACACAGACAACATGTCAAGAATGTGGTGCGTCCTCTGCCCCCTTCAAAGAGGAGGGATATTAGAAGGTTTTTTAGGGGGGGCCAACAGCTTCCACTGTAAATAATGTAAAAAGACGTCAATGTTGTGGAGGTGGGGAACACATCGCTAATTTTGTTACTGAAAGTACGACCTGCATCACAATTAGCATAACATTAAACTGTGTGAACTTGCTAACCTGCAAAACTCGAGTAGAAAGCTGCTGAGGAAGAAGTTTACTCCTGTATGCATTTTCTACTGTTAACGTTAATTAAACTGTGAAAAATGTAGTGAACTGAGGTTAACCTCCTTCTCCCCCAATTTAAGGGACCCCGAGCCGCCCCTTTGCTTTCGCCTGCCGCTGCCCCGCCGGCCAGGTGCGGGCCCGACACTCCAGCGCCATCCATTTTACGGGCTAGTTGATTCGGCAGGTGAGTTGTTACACACTCCTTGGCAGGTTCCGACTTCCATGGCCACCGTCCTAAAGAAGAAAAAAAAAAAAAAAACAGCCTCTACTTAGGCTACAGTTCAGTTTTCCTCCACCGGAGGGAGCTCCAGCAGGCGAAAATCATACTCCCTCAAATTTTTATTTTATCTACCATAATTTTCGGACTATAAACTGTTACTTTTTTTCTTTCATTTTGTATCCTGCGGCTTATTGTCCAGTGCGGCTTATTTGTTGATTTATTTGGGTCAATAGGTAAGAACTTATTTGACAGCAGCATCATTAGACTGTCATAATTATGGCATGACACTATCATGGGCATAACTGAATGCTTATGACAGATGTTATTAAGTGTCATCTAGCAAATTGTGTCACTAACTCCATTTATGTGCAGCTTGGATCTTTACATCTATTCAAAAGTGAGATAATTTGTCGGATAACACAATATGACATCTGTTATAAGCATTCATTAATGCTCATGACAGTGTCATGTCATAATTATGACAGTCTTATGGGGTTAGGGTTAATAAAGTGTTGCCAAATACAATACTCGTTATTAAACAAACAACTGGAACAGTAACTGAAGAAATAATTAGCACAGAACATGAATTTTGATTTTCTGTATCGCTGCAATGCATGCTTGGAGGCATGTTGGACAACAACAGTGTTGACAGCAGGTGGCAGCAGAGGTTGACTGTCTCCCTCAAGAAAGCAGTCATGGCCATTTGAAGCTTCTTGAAGCAATGAAGCTTTGCAGCCAATTGGTTCAAAGCCTCATGGTGGTTCATTTATTCTTAAAGTGTTACCGGTTAATACCTTTTGGTGTATATAATATATGCACCATGTATATATTATATATATATATATGTTCTCTTGTTCTTCCCATTGGCAGTGTATCAAATACTTGTTCTCCCCACTGTATACATATATATATATATATATATACATATATATATATATATATATATATATATATATATATATATATATATATATATATATATATATATATATATATATATATATATATATATATATATATATATATATATATGTATATATAGTATATTATATAGCGAGGACAGCTGTGGCTTATATTCCAGTGCGGCTTATCTATGAACGAATGCCATTTTCGTGCCAAATTTGGTGGGTGGCGGCTTATAGTCAGGTGCGCCTTATAGTGCGAAAATTACGGTATGTTGTCTTAAAGCAGCCCAAAGGACCTTTCATTTTTTGTTGAGTTTGGCTGTGCTTGTGGACAAAAGCAAGTGTGTTTTACCTGAAGGAAAGCTCCATTTTTATTCATTTTTGTTATTCCCTGACTAAAACGTTTTTCAGTTGTATTTTATTGTTTAGACAGACAATGTTGAGTTGTCTTAAGACAAATGTTGATTTTTTCCCCCATTCCTGGATAGTTAACAGATTATTAACAAGTTTGTATTTATTGTGTATGTTAATATACACAAATTTATGTTCCAATATTGCAATTTAATCATGCTAATAAAATACAGACATTTATTCGGGAAGTTTTCAAAATGTTTCTCTAGTACTGGCATTTTTTTAAACAAAGGTTTCAATCGAATGGTGTATGTGAACCAATACACATGAAAGTTAGTATAAGTCCATACAGTTTATTATGCATTGATCATTTAGCCTATCAATTAATTTGGTTCATATTCGTGAGAAATGTAGCCCTGAACCCCGTTCACCCAATCTGTTCGGTTTTATTAATGTCCAGTCCCCAGAAAAAAGTGTACATGCAGGTAATGACCAGTGTTGTTAATCTTACTATAAAAAAAATTGTAGTTACGTATTACTTCTCCTCAAACGTAACTCAGTTACCTGAATGTAAGAGTAATTAGTTACTTTGCAAAGTAACTGGTGATGATTTTCATGGTTTGATTTTTTTCCTCAAAAAAAAAAAAAAAAAAAAAAAAAAAAAACATAGGTCACACTATGTGAAGTTTAAAAGGTTTTTGGGACAATTGGCCGTAGCCCAGTGCTTTACCCTAATTTACCCTTTACCCTGAAACAACCGTTAAAAGTTGTTAAAAATGCTCCCATTATTGCATTAGTTCTCTTCAGTCTACTTTTGACATGTGGAAGTTTTAAAACTGTATCATCATTCAAAGATAGATTCAAAGATAGATTTGCCAATTTAGGAGTATTTTCGATAAAAAGTTACTTAGGTTCGCTAGGAAGGTTCTCTACAACAGAGCCTTCCTAAGAAGTCTACTGCTTTAAGATGGCGGCTGTTTAATAACGCATCTAGTTCCTATACTGTACATGTTGCTAACGCTGCAGTGTCATTTCGCATCTAGTTCTATATATATGTGTGATATCTACCATGTCAACCATATCTACCATATCATGTGGGCGTAGTTTGTAGGCTATCGGCTAAAGTCAGATATTATTGGAACCACCTAGCATCGTGTTTGCTCGGCGTCACAACTTTTTTGCCACCTCCCCACTCCTCCTCCGCTCTGTCGTCTCGGTGAGTCCGTCTCCCTCAGACTTTTCTCGCGTCATTCATGTAAGTAACACATAGTAACTAGGGTTGGGAATCTCTAGCATGAAGCCGATTCGATATGTATCTAGATACACAGGTTATGATTCCATTAAAAAAAAACGATACATTTTTAAGGCCGAGCGATTCGATACGATTCGATACAGTTTAAGAACAATACGGTTCGATACAGAGTGAAAATGATACGATAGTAAACATTTGTTGTGTGTGTTTGGACAGTATTTTAAACATATAAAAAAATATTAAAGATTAAATTCAACAACAAAATTTCATACCAATGTTATGTTTTATTTTTTTATGAAAAAAAAAAAAAAAGCTTACTATACGACCGTCATTTTGTTGGATGGGATTGATAATAAAATAAAACTCCAGTGACAGACAACAATAAAGTGCAGTAATTTAATTACTGTATTTCCTGGTGTTCTGAACTCAATAGGTAAGTAATTTAAGTGCAAACTTTCGACGTAAACATCTTACAAGCAAATAATTATATGCATCAGCTATAGAAAAAAATAATTAAACCTGCTAGTGTTATCATGAATAAATAATAAATTATGCTTTACCACTGGTATAACTGGGGGAATAAAAACATGGCATTTTAGACAGACAGGTCTATAATTATTACTTTAACCTTATACACAGCAAAGTCATTCACTTATGCCTGTGCTTCCACATTTTTTTATTCCTCATCACTGTCTATATCTTTTTTGAAGGGCAGATTTTTCTTGAGGAAGATCAACTGATCTACATGTTCATATTTAAGTAGACTGCATTTCGTGGAAACAATATGCCGCCCTTTCCACCATTGTAGTGGGTTTTTTTCAGGGTTAAAAAAAATCACGATCTCTGTACCGCTTCACACTAGCTCTGTCCCATGCGAACAGATCTGGCTGCCTTCGTCACTTCAAAGTCCGACTTTTGTTTTCCGAGGTGCGTTGAAAATCAATCGCTGCACGTCGCTGGTGTGGTGCGCAAACTGTCGATTGTTTTAGCATGTTGCTTCGTTGCCACTACTAGTTTTGTTTTGGGCTGTGAAGAAAATGCTACGGAGCGTGCGTTACAGTGGTTTTGTTAGCTCTCGCGTTGTTATGACACGCCCGTGACGATCGGGTAATGACGGCGACTACTAGCGGTTCTGCCGAAATGAATGGGAAGTTGAGGCAACCACGACGGCGGTCACAATCTAAGTGCGCTGTGTGGTGAATGACACAAGCGCAGCATGTGAGGTAAAAGCTAAATTATTATCATATTAAACAATGCATTGAACTAGGCATTAGAAGCCGATTCTTGTGCTCGCGATAGCCGAATTCTATCTCTACTATCGGTTTATTAAATATTTAATGGCTAATTACTGTCGAATGGTAAGTATACTATCGATACAGCTGTATCTCTCACCTGTAAAACCGGGTATCTGGTCGTATCGGTTTATCGTTCTCAAACTTAATAGTAACGAACGCCTTTCAATCCTCAGTATTGGATTGAATATATATATACATATATATACATATATATATATATATATATACACATATATATATATATATATACACACATATATATATATATATATATATTAGGGCTGTCAAGATTATCGCGTTAACGCGCGGTAATTAATTTTTTAAATTAATCACGTTAAAATATTTGACGCAATTAACGCACATGTCCCGCTCAGACAGTATTCTGCCTTTTGGTAAGTTTTACAGCAAGGCTTTTTGTGCTGTCTAACAGCGAACTCTTGTGGTCACTTTGCGACATGGTTTATTGTGTTCTTGCCAGTTCAATATGGCTGCACGACGTCTCGGGCTGACGCCTACGTTGTAATGTTGTGCTTATATGATCCTTGGACAAGATTTGTCCGTAAGTATGGTTGTTGTAAAGAATGTACATATTATGTTAGTAAGCGAAATGTTATATTTTTTGTATGAGATGCTTTTTGTTTATGTATAGCGTGCTAAGCTAACGTTGTTGCTAATGCAATGCTTGTGTACTTTTTTTTTGTAGTTTTACGACGGTCTAAAGAGGACAATGGTTTGAGGTCATTTTATTAATAAATCAGATGAAAAAGGAAGAAGTCTGATTATTAAGGCATCGTTCACTAGCTGTCTAGCTTTGGAAAAAGTAGACGCTTCGGAGTGAGGACAACAAAAATGACAGTAGAGTGAAATGCCCACTACAGTCCTTATGTACCGTATGTTGAATGCATATATCCATCTTGTGTCTTATCTTTCCATTCCAACAATTTATTTTACAGAATATATATATAATTCACAGAAAAATATGGCATATTTTATAGATGGTTTGAATTGCGATTAATTGCGATTAATTACGATTAATTAATTTTTAAGCTGTAATTAACTCGATTAAAAATTTTAATTGTTCACTAGCTGTCTAGCTTTGGAAAAAGTAGACGCTTCGGAGTGAGGACAACAAAAATGACAGTAGAGTGAAATGCCCACTACAGTCCTTATGTACCGTATTTTGAATGCATATATCCATCTTGTGTCTTATCTTTCCATTCCAACAATTTATTTTACAGAATATATATATAATTCACAGAAAAATATGGCATATTTTATAGATGGTTTGAATTGCGATTAATTGCGATTAATTACGATTAATTAATTTTTAAGCTGTAATTAACTCGATTAAAAATTTTAATTGTTTGACAGCCCTAATATTATATATATATATATATATATATATATATATATATATATATATATATATGTACATATATATATATAACAGCGTTGCCAAGATGAGATAGTAATTAATTAGATTACTCACTACTGAAAAAAATAACGCTGTTATATTCTAACGCTGTTATTAACAACACTGGTAACGACTTTACATCGTCCCTACCAATGTTGAGACCAAACCTATGCCCTTGCTAGCGACCCACTTCGAAGGTCTTTTTTGGCTTCTCCATTCCTACTCGTCTCTCAGCACTGACACTCTTCCCAACACGCTTCACTCTGCCAAAAACACACCTGAGCGCCTTTCTTCCATCCTCAGGTATTTCTGTTGAAAGCCATAATAAATCATTTGTCCTTTGTGTCCGCGCTTGTGTGTGTTCCACCTCTTAAGTCTGTGTTTTAAGGCTAAATAAGGTGGAGGTTTCACTTTTTGCACGTGATGTCTTCTTCTTGTCATCACTCCGATGCCCCATTTGCACAAGCTGAATGGCACAGAAAGCTCTCGAGGATGGGGGAGACAAAGAAAAAGGCCTGGGTTGGAATCTAGCTATGCAATAGTTAGTCGTTTCACATGTGTTCCTTATATCGCAAGTCAGTGATTTCGGTTGCGGTGAAGTGACACTGTGGGGAGGAAAAGCAAAGTGTTTATTCAAAGGGAAGAATGTGACATTTCGACCAAGATTCAGCAGCGTGGTGGGCCGTGCAAATATGAAAAGCATTCGCAGTGATAAGAGTTTCCAAAGAACATATGATCTACAGGGAGATCACAGTCGGGGAGGGGAAGCGGTCCCGTCATCTGTCTGCAAAGTCAGGAACAATCGTTGGAATCTTTTGGTCAGAGCTTTTTGTGTGTTTGAGCCCAAGTCTTCCTGACAGCCCCTTCCTCCCTGTGTCATCCCGGCGTCCAAGCTCAGTGGCTTGGAGCTCAGGCAAAAAGTTTCTAAATCCGTCGCCTTTCTGCATTCTGGGTCGGTGGGAGCGGACTTCCTGAAAACAATGGCTGGAGTTAATCTGCGGGATTTGTCGGTGGATTTGATAAAGGCCCGTGTTCTTAGCCAAAGTTTCTCTGACCTCTTGTTCAAAACTTCTCATCTCGCCGTCGCTGCCCCCATCCCTTGTCCCCTGGGATGAATGGAGCGAGAGTGGATTACCAGAGGTGCTGTATCTCTAATTAAACTCTACTCCCCCTTACATCCCTCCATCTTCAATCCTCACATTCTCCCTTTCTTTGGCGTCGCGGCGCAGTCTTTAGTCGTAATGAAAGGGCCCATGCTGATGACTCCCCCGAAGAAAGCGCGGTGGTGTCAGGGTCACGAGTCAAAGGTCAATCCTCAGAGGTCAGGCGGAGGCTAATAAGGTGTTTTGTCACTTGAAGAAATGTCTAATCTTCCTGAGACTCAAAAGGACGCATCCATCCCCCCCAAACACACTTTCATTGTCCTCCTTCAAGGCGCTTCCTCTTTGTAGTCCATCTACAAGCTGCTGTTTGTCCACAATGAATTTACGCTTTAGCTGTGCATGCACTGTGTAAATTAAACCCCATTTTGAGTCACCGGATTGGATTTTTAAATAAATAAGGCGATGAGGAATGATTGACAGCCACCCAATATTGGTACAATCGTCAAATTCAAAGCATGTTAATGATCTAGTCGAGCTGAAGTAGTGTTATGACTGGAATTTCCAACTGGTGAAGAGAAAAAAAAACATTATTTTGTAATATGTTACGAAATATGATTGTTTCTACAGTTCTATCCTTTTTAAATAAAACCATTTGTCATGATAATACGGTTCTCTTTGTCATTCTCTTTACTATCTAGTAGAGATGTCCCGATCGATGCCGATCGATCAGGTCCGATCACGTCATTTTCAAAGTATCGGAATGGGCAAAAAAATATCGGCCATGCCTTTTTTAAATATATATATACAGTGGGGAGAACAAGTATTTGATACACTGCCGATTTTGCTGGTTTTCCCACTTGCAAGCCATGTAGAGGTCTGTAATTTGTATCATAAATTCTCTTCAACTGTGAGGGACGGAATCTAATACAAAAATCCAGAAAATCACATTGTATAATTTTTAAATAATAAATTTGTATTTAACTGCATGAAATAAGTATTTGATACATTACCAACTAGTAAATATTTTGGCTCTTAGTTCTTTTTTAAGAACCCCTCCTGTTCTCCACTCATTACCGGAAGTAACTGCACCTGTTTGAACTTGTTATCTGTATAAAAGACACCTGTTCACATGCTCAAACAAACAAACTCCAACCTCTCCACAATGGCCAAGACCAAAGAGATGTGTAAGGACATCAGGGATAAAATAATAGACCTGCACAAGGCTGGGATGGGCTACAGGAAAATAAGCAAGCAGCTTGGTGAGAAGGTAACAACTGTTGGAGCGATTATTAGAAAATTGAAGAAGTTCAAGTTGACGGTCAATCTGCCTCGTTCTGGGGCTCCATGCAAGATCTCACCTCGTGGGGCATCACTGATCATGAGGAAGGTGAGGGATCAGCCCAGAACTACACGGCAGGACCTGGTCAATGACCTGAAAAGAGCTGGAACCACAGTCTCGAAGAAAACCATCGGAAATACATTACGCCGTCATGCATTAAAATCCTACAGCACACGCAAGGGCCCGCTGCTGAAGCCAGTGCTTGTCCAGACACGTCTGAAGTTTGCCACTCACCATCTGGATGATCCAGAGGAGCAATGGGAGAAGGTCATGTGGTTGGATGAGACCAAAATCGAACTTTTTGGTCTAAACTCGGCTTTGGAGGAAAAAGAAGGATGAGTACAACCACAAGAACACCATCCCAACCGTGAAACATGGAGGAGGAAACATCATTTTTTGGGGGGCTGTTTTTCTGCAAAGGGACAAGGACGACTGATCTGTGTAAAGGAAAGAATGAATGGGGCCATGTATCGAGAGATTTTCCTTCCATCAGCAAGGGCATTGAAGATGAGACGTGACTGGGTCTTCCAGCATGACAACGGCCCAAAGCACACAGCCAAGGCAACTAAAGAGTGGCTCCGTAAGAAGCATCTTAAGGTCCTGGAGTGGCCTAGCCAGTCACCAGATCTGAACCTGATAGAAAATCTATGGAGGGAGCTGAAAGTCCGTGTTGCCCGGCAGCAGCCCCGAAACCTGAAGGCTCTGGAGAAGATCTGCATGGAGGAGTGGGCCAAAATCCCTGCTGCAGTGTCTGCAAACCTTGTCGAGGACTACAGGAAACGTTTGGTATCTGTAATAGCAAACAAAGGTTTCTGTACCAAATATTGAGTTCGATTTTTGTGATGTATCAAATACTTATTTCGGGAAATTAAATGCAAATTTATTATTTAAAAATCATACAATGCGATTTTCAAGTTTTTTGTATTAGATTCCGTCCCTCACAGTTGAAGAGAACTTATGATACAAATTATAGACCTCTACATGCTTTGCAAGTGGGAAAACCAGCAAAATCGGCAGTGTATCAAATACTTGTTCTCCCCACTGTATATATATATTTTAATGAAATCGTTTTATAATTGTATTTAACGATACAGACATAATATGTTACACTCATCCAGAGTCTTTAGTCTAGGCTTAAGATAGGGTTGTCAAATATATCCCGATAACGGCGGTAATTAATTTTTTAAAAAATTTATCACGTAAAAATATTTAACGCAATTAATGCATGCGCTGCACGACCCACTCACACATTGTCGCGCTCAATCTGTAATGGCGCCGTTTTACCTATATAGAGAGATTAAAGGCAGTGTATGATGAGTAGAGTGAATTTTGGCATCCTTTGGAGCCTTTTTTTTAATTGGCTAAAGCCTTACAGTCCCTCTCCCTATGATTAGAAATATCATGGGAAGCAATGGTGGGAAGCAAGGTAGCAATTGATCTTTTTCTTAACACCTTATGTTATTTCCCAACACAGAGAAGATATATCAATTGGTAGCACAAAGCACAGTCATGGTTCCACTTCCCATCATGCAATTGGGCATGGCTACAGTATCATTTACTGAAAGCTCAACAAATACACCAGGTGGCAATATTTGGTCACAATATACAAAGTCACAAGTCTTTCTATCCGTGGATCCCTCTCACAGAAAGAATGTTAATAATGTAAATGCCATCTTGATAATTTATTGTCATAATAAACAAATACAGTACTTATGTACTGTATGTTGAATGTATATATTTGTCCGAGTTTTATTCATTTTTTTCTTAATGCATTGCCAAAATGTATATGATCGGGGAAAATGATCGGGAATGATTGGAATTGAATCTGGAGCAAAAAAAAAAAAAGCAATCGGATCGGGAAATATCGGGATCGGCAGATACTCAAACTAAAACGATCGGGATCGGATCGGGAGCAAAAAAACATGATCGGAACAACCCTACTATCTAGTGATAAATTTCACCCAGATTCAGTTAGGATAAGGACCAACTTTATTATTCCCTTAGGGAATTATGTCTTAGACATCATTTTGCTACTAGCTGCAAACAGTAAATATATCGTGTAGGGGTGCACCAGTCACAATTTTCTAGCTGATCACCAATTTTTTAAAAGCCTTACCTGGCGATCTCAATTTTTACAGTATTCATTCATTCATCTTCTGTGCCACTTATCCTCACAAGGGACGCGGAGGTGCTGGAGCCTATTCCAACTAACTATGGGTTGTAGGCGAGGTACACCCCCAATTGGTTGCCAACTAATCGCAGGGCACAAAGATAGAAACAACGAATCACAGACACATCTAAGAACAATTTGAAGTGGTCAATCAGTCGGTCGCACGTTTTGGGATGTGGGAGGAAAGTGAAGTACCCTGTGAAAACCCACACAGGCACCGGCAGAACATGCAAAATCAACACAGGAAGGCCAGAGCCCTGAATCAAACACTTGATCTTATAAATGTGAGGCGGAGGAGCTAACCAAGGGCGTAGGTTTGGTCTCAGCATTGGTAGGAACGATATAACAGCATAACCTGCATGTACACTTTTTAGGACGGGATGGGACATTAATCAGTTGAATGAAGGGGGGTCAGGGCTACATTTGTCACGAATATGAACCTAATTAATTATTATTCTAAATCAGGGGTGCTCATTTCGTTGATCACGATCGACCAGCTGTTAGCTCTAGGCAAAGCAGCTTCTTGCTCACGTTTTTCTGGTTCTATGGTTTCCAGCAGAGTTCACTACATTTTTCACAGTTTCGTTAACGTTAACAGTAGAAAACACAAACAGAAGGACACTTCTAAGCAGCATCCTACACTAGTATTGCAGGTTAGCAAGTTCACAGGGTTTAATGTTATGCTAACTCTGATGCAGGACGGACTTTCAGTAGCAAAATTAGGGGTGTAGGTTTCCCACCTCCACAACATTGGCGTCTTTTTAAATTACTCACGGTGGCTGCTGCTGGCCGAAAAAAAAACTTCTAATATCTCTTGTCTTCGAAGTGGGCGGAGGAGGAGGCATGTTGTCGACATATATTTCTGCCGAGGCTGTGTGAGTGTGAACGTGCGTGTGAGTGTGGGGAGTGGGTCAAGTCATCAGAAGATACAAGCAATTGAGGCCTTAAGGGGGGGAAAAAATGGACCGGTACATTCAGCAAGTGAAAAGGGGTAAATGTAAGTTTGAACATATTGAAAATAATTCTATTCTTACAACATATAGGAAGACAATCTAAATTACCTGTTTAACTGAACTCATTAAATGATGCATATAAGGTTGCTTAAAGCTTGATAGGGATAGTTTGATCATCACGAAAAGCTGGTAGTATTATGTCTAGGGTTGTTCCGATCATGTTTTTTGCTCCCGATCCGATCCCGATCGTTTTAGTTTGAGTATCTGCCGATCCCGATATGTCCCGATCCGATTGCTTTTTTTTGCTCCCGATTCAATTCCAATCATTCCCGATAATTTTTCCCGATCATATACATTTTGGCAATGCATTAAGAAAAAAATGAATAAAACTCGGACGAATATATACATTCAACATACAGTACATAAGTACTGTATTTGTTTAATATGACAATAAATCCTCAAGATGGCATTTACATTATTAACATTCTTTCTGTGAGAGGGATCCACGGATGGAAAGACTTGTGACTTTGTATATTGTGACTAAATATTGCCATCTAGTGTATTTGTTGAGCTTTCAGTAAATGATACTGCAGCCATTCAACCCAAGTGCATGATGGGAAGTGCAACCATGACTGTGCGTAGTGCTACCAATTGATATATCTTCTCTGCGTTGAGAAATCACATAAGGTGTTAAGAAAAAGATGAATTGTTACCTTGCTTCCCATATTATTTCTAATTGTAAGGAGAGGGATTGTAAGGCTTTAGCCAATTAAAAAAAGGCTTCAAAGGCTGCTAAAATTCTCTCCATTCATTTTACGCTGCCTTTTATCTCTTTAAATAGGTAAAAAGGTGCGATTACAGATTGAGCTCGACAATGCGTGAGTGGGTCGTGCAAAGCATGCATTAATTGCGTTAGATATTTTAACGTGATACATTAAAAAAAAAAAAAAATCACCGCCATTATTGGGATAAATTTGATAACCCTACTTTAAGCCTGAACTAAAGACTCTGGATAAGTGTAACATATTATGTCTGTAACGTTAAATACAATTAGAAAACGATTTAATTAAAAAAATATGTATATATTAAAAAAAGGCATGGCCGATATTTTCTTGCCGATTCCGATACTTTGAAAATGACGTGACCCGATCGATCGGCATCGATCGGGTCCATGCATTGTCCGTTTTGCCAATATAGAGAGCTAAAAGGCAGCGTAACATGAGTAGAGTGAATTTTGGCAGTCTTTGGAACCATATTTTAATTGGCTAAAACCTTACAATCCCTCTCCCTACGACTAGAAATATCATGGGAAGCAATGTGGGGCAGCAAGGTAGCAATTGATCTTTTTCTTAACACCCTGAATTATATCCCATCGCAAAGATATATGAATTGGTAGCACTATGCACAGTCGTGGTTTCACTTGTCATGGTTCCACTTCCCATCATGCATTGGGCATGGCCTTCAGTATCATATACTGAAAGCTCAACAAATACACTAGATGGCAAAATTTAGTCACAATATACAAAGTCACAAGTCTTTCTATCCGTGGATCCCTCTCACAGAAAGAATGTTAATAATGTAAATGCCATCTTGAGGATTTATTGTCATAATAAACAAATACAGTACTTATGTACTGTATGTTGAATGTATATATTTGTCCGAGTTTTATTCATTTTTTTTCTTAATGCATTGCCAAAATGTATATGATCGGGAAAAATTATCGGGAATGATTGGAATTGAATCGGGAGCAAAAAAAAAAAGCAATCGGATTGGGAAATATCAGGATCGGCAGATACTCAAACTAAAACGATCGGGATCGGATCGGGAGCAAAAAAACATGATGGGAACAACTCTACTTAATAATGATCGTGTCAATTCTATCCTAACAACACAAGGGAAGACAATCTAAAGTACCTTTATAGCTGAACTCATTGTAAAATTCAAATAAGGTAGCTTAAAAGTTGGTGGGGACAATTTGAGCATCCTGAAAAGTAGGTAGTGTTACGTCCCTACCGTCCCAATGCAAACCTACACCCTTGAGTTGGTCATTAGCCACGTTTACATGCTGACTTTTATTCATACCGATTCAAATCATTCCGAATGGAAATTTCACATCAGCTGTTTACATGTCACTTCATCTATTCCGATCCAGCGTTTACATGTGACTGCCTTTATTCCGAAAGAACGTTTGACAACTGCCATCTGACATGCGCAGATTAATCAAAACAAAGCGTCACGTTGCAAAACATGGAGATCGATCGTCAGATCAGCTGCTGTTTTAACTTTTCGAGTGGAAACAAAACTTCAGAATGACACGCCGTTCATTTAAAAAGTTGTGTGGGTGCGCTGTGCGTGTGCTTGGAAGCCATGTTGCAAGTGACGTTACTTAAGTTACCAAGTGACGTCACCACGTCAGTACGGAGCATGTGCAGAAAGAACGCAACCAGACACCATTCCGCTTCCCTATTTACATGATATAATTTTACTTCTAATCGGTTTGGGAAAAGGAATATTCCACCCCTGTGAAACGGAATGAAATCCCATTCGGTTTGGGCCTGTTCATTCCGAATGAGGTGTTTATATGGAACACATTTATTCGGTTTGAACAAATATTCCGATTGTAATTGGAATATTTGGCTCCATGTAAACGTGGCAAGTGAAGAAAACAACAGTTTGGACATGAAGGTTATGGTGTCATGAAAAAAAGGGACCCAACCTTGCCATTGTGAACATTTTTTTCTTTAAAATATAAAGGCAACATCAAAGGCATGCAAATTCGGCCAATATAGGCATAGGTGTTAAAGGGTTAAAAAGCTCGTGAATTGGTGCACTACGAAGTCAAAGTACCACTGTATATGTAAAGTCGTGCAAATGACTGCAGAGCTTTTCCCGCGGTCGTCTCAACGCCAGCCCGTTTTCAAAAACGGCGATTTCCGTGAAACAATTTAGATTCCATCCAGCGACGGCTGGAACTCGCTGGGCCGCAAACGCATCTCCGCTGACAGGAGCACGCTTGATGAGGGTATTATTTTAATGGGAAAGAGATGCCTATTCATTATGTGCACGCGGCCGTCACGCAGACACAAAGAGCAGATAATAACAGGAAGCGAAGGGTGGCAGTCAGCCAGGTCCGCCAAGAACGTTGCCCGCTTACCAGCTGTAGGCTATAACGTGGTCGCACACATCCCATTTACATACATACACTGTCAAACATTTGATTTGTCACTTATTTGACTACATCATACAATGTATATTCAATTTCCAGGAGCAGCTGGATTTGTCTTTCAGCTGCTTGACAGCTTTGCCCAGGATTAGACGCTTGTGCACGAGCCAGAGCTGAAACTGCAGAACGCATTTGGCCTTCTAACGCCCATGTTTCCTGTTTACTGTATTATTTTCTTCTTACTTCCTTATGGGTGGGCATTTGTATCTTTAGATACATTTTTGCGTGCATGAATGTTCCGGCATATGTGCCCAGCTGGAAATTGATCTCGACACCCATCGGTAGCTGTGTACAGTGATACACACACATGCGAATAAGCTCAGAGCGACTTCAACGTGACAGAGGTTTATGTGAATGCTGGCGAATGTGTATTTGTGAAATATGGTTGGCGACTCCTGAGGAAAGCCACAACACAAGTCAAGGCCATGTGGTGCGCCGTGCCTGTGATGGCGAGGAATGTGACATATTGAGGGCTAACAGGCTTTTCCACAAACAACAATATGGGGAAATCCCACATTCGTGTCCTTAACGTGTTTGTGAAAGAGCCTCTCTGTTATTGTCTGATGTCAAAATGAATTACAGTCCTGTGTAAAGACGCATTGGTCTTCCGTGGAGCTCGATGGAATCCCCAGACGCTGTTAGACTTTGTAAGGGTGACCGTCGTCTTATGAAGGAAGAAAACCGTTGAGAGGGAATTGCCTGAGACCTTGGATGCCCCAGATATTTGGACTCTTTCAATCCCAGAATTTCCGTCGTCATTCCTGAAGAAACTTTTTGGTCGTGGAATGGGGTCAAGGTCCTTTTATGGAATTCCAGGGTGGACCCTGCCTCATGCTTTAAGTCAGATATCATCCAGTGCCTTTGAAAAAAGTTCGTTGGATGTATGATTTATATGTCTCTGATTTTACTTTGAATTACATTCCTGAGATAACCTTACCATTTATTACCATTTAGAACTCTTGAACCCGTTATAGGGTACAGTGGAGGATTCTGGTCTTTTAATGAGGGGAAGCTCAAAGTGTATCCGCCTGTGAGCACTTTGTGACGGTGAAGGGGCTCAGAGGTACCCGCTACTCAGTAGGGAAAGAAACTAGAGTGCCAGAAGTCGTATCGCTGCAATGCATGCTAGGAGGCATGTTGGACAACAAGTGTTTACAGCAGGTGGCAGCAGAGGTTGACTGTCTCCTCCAAGGGAGCAGTGATAGCCAAATAAAGATTATTGAAGCAATGAAGCTTTGTAGTGATTTGGTCAAAGCACAAAGAGCAACAATAGTAACAAAACTGAAATAAGCTTGATTTTTTTGCCCGTTGTTTTTAACAAAGCAAGTTTCGCTAGGATGATTTTGAAAGTCTCCGGTCGGTTCAACTCAGAACAACGGGGTGAAAATGGAAAAATGCCTTGATGTTAATATGACAAGATCACTGATTCTCTCATTTTGCTATCAATCAAAAAAGGATTCAGCCTCAGACATATCAACCAATTATCATGCAGAGAGGCAGAGCGTCTGGCCCAGCCAAGCCCCCAGTGCCCCCAGACCCCTAGAAACGCACAGCGTCCGATGGGCACGATAAACCCGGCCTTTAGCCAAATCCATTCTATTGAACAGTATTCTTTCCAGGGCAGTGTGAAACAAGAGCATTGGTTGCCCGCCAATCACAGGTTAGAAAATAACTATTTACAAGACAGAAAAGCACCATGTTATTTTCTAATATTTCCTTAGGTGAATCAATTGTTACAGTTTTTAACTTGTATAATTAGAGATGTCGGCGTCGGCATCCCGATTGATCGGGTCCGATCACGTCATTTTCAAAGTATCGGAATCGGCAAAAAAATATCGGACATGCCTTTTATTAATATATATATATATATATATGTACATATATATATATATATATATATATATATATTTTTTTTTTAATTAAATCGTTTTCTAATTGTATTTAACGTTACAGAAATAATATGTTACACTCATCCAGAGTTTTTAGTTTTGGCTTAAGGTAGGGTTATCAAATTTTTCCCGATAATGGCGGTAATTAATTTAAAAAAAAATTTGTATCACGTTAAAATATTTACCGCAATTAATGCATGCGCTGCACGACCCATTCACGCATTGTCGCGCTCAATCTGTAATGGCGCCGTTTTACCTACGTATACAGAGAGCTTAAAGGCAGCGTAAAATGAGTCAAGTGAATTTCGGAAGCCTTTGGAACCTTTTTTTAATTGGCTAAAGCCTACAATTAGAAATATCGTGGGAAGCAAGGTAGTAATTAATCTTTTTCCTAACACCCTATGTTATTTCCCAACGCAGAGTATATCAATTGGTAGCACTACGCACAGTCATGGTTCCACTTCCCATCATGCATTCGGGCATTGCTACAGTATCATTTGCTGAAAGCTCAACAAATACACTAGATGGCAATATTTAGTCACAATATACAAAGTCACATTTGTCCTTTAAGAATTACAAGTCTTTCTATCTGTGGATCCTCTCACAGAAAGAATGTTAATAATGTAAATGCCATCTTGAGGATTTATTGCCATAATAAACAAATACAGTACTTACGTATGTAGTATGTTGAATGTATATATTCGTCTGAGTTTTCTTTTTTTTTTCTTAATGCATTGCCAAAATGTACGTATATGATTGGGAAAAATTATCGGGAATGATTGGAATTGAATCGGGAGCAAAAAAAAGCAATCGGATCGGGAAATATCGGGATCGGCAGATACTCAAACTAAAACGATCGGGATCGGATCGGGAGCAAAAAAACATGATCGGAACAACCCTATGTATAATACTTCATAGTATAAATTTATAAATTTCCCCGGACTAAGCGGAAGATAAAGGATGGATGGATGGATGGATGGATGGATGGATGGATGGATGGATGGAGTATAAATTTATGAACGACCACCTTTTTCTCAAATTTTTTATTAAGACTCCCAGTTCGTTTCTCCTGAAAGTGGAATCCTTCAAATATATATTTCCCTTCCAAATACACAGTGACATTTTGGCCAGTCCAACTTTTACTATAAAACTGCTACTTTAATATCATTCAGGAAACCTCAAATTGTAAAATGCTCAAATGGTTGCCGAGGGTGAATCTTCTGTTGTGCTGTTATGTTCACAAAGCAAAAAGAAGGTTGTGCACCACTGACATTTTCAGCTCAGTCCATCATTTCAACAGTGGGCCACAGCTGCGTTGCTCTGGTCGTGGGCGCCCCGGGCCTCTTGTACATCCTGCGGTTTGGTATCACCCAAAGGTGTCTGATGCTTTTGGCTGTCGTGCTCGGGTGGCCTGCCCTGCGGTCGCGCTGTGTTTGGCTTTCTGCTTCACGCTCAGATTAGCAGCTATCTCCTCAGGGCTCTGGATTTTCCTGGAAACAAATTAGTTCGGCGAGTATGTGCTTATATTTCGATGTGAACTGGCGCGTTCCAGGTAGGCTCTCCTCCGTGCCAAGAGCTCATTGTGGACCCCTCGGAATCCCCGATTGATTTACAGTTTTAGCCACAGACAGTAGAGCCATCAAAGCATGCGTCTCACCTCTTTGAGCCAATTCACCATCTCTGCTTTTACCATCATTTATGGAAGCACACCAACGTTGATGAGGAATGCCAAGCTCAGAGCGTCGACTCTGATGAAGTCATCTCACTTCCAGACTCGAGTTAGTGATACCACTGCACAATTCAAATATGATCAATCCTAGCAGAGCTTAGTGCCATCTTTCCTCATTATGTGTTCAACTATGAAGGACGCTAATCCTTGCCAAAACGTTGCAGAGATGATTATGTTGTCTTTTTTTTTTAACTTCACTTATATCTGCTTATGAGTTTTCCCTTTTCCTCAGATTCTTGTGCCCGCTATGTCTCTGCCGGGTGGGAACGCATCATTGTCATTCTGACATAAATAAACCCCATGAGACATGCCAAGTGCTCGTTCCCAGAAGTTAAGCAAAAGGACGTTGCAGAATCTCTTGCCCACTTTTCGCTTTTATTGCGCTTATTTGCATTCAGCATCAGTCTCGGTCTACTTCAAGTGTGGCCTCATCCCTTTGGAATGAGTCCAAAGTCTTTGTTTGGGTTCTTACAATACATGTAGAGCCGGTCTCCATCTTTTAGTCATTTAGCATGACTCTTCTCTTCTCCCTCTGTGAACAGTTGGGGTGTAACCATGTACTTTTTTTTAAAGACAGGGTTCTGACTGCTTATCTTTTCTGTAAACAGGAAATTACTGTATGTTGATATACAGTACTAATGGTTCTGAAGCATTGATCATCTCATTTGCATGCATTTCAAATGGCTTGACAAGTTTGACATTATTCCAAAAGAAGCTGCGCTGTATTTATTGGCGCTTCTTATCCGTTGCCTGACATTTTAAATGCCCTCTTTGATGGATTGAGATAGTTTATGATCAGATTTATAATTTGTTATTTTCAATTTAATTGTATAGAGGACTATTATAGTGATACACTGTATCTTCAGCAGGATTAAGAAGTTTGCACGGCAGTAGCTCCATTTTTTAGGCACTTAAAAGTCTTGTTAAGTTGGATATGAAAAAAGCACAGAAACGCTGCCTTTTGACATATACCCCATTATACAACATCATTTCACGAGTAATTCTTGCATGAAAATATGAAACTGTACTCCATGCTATGAATGACGAAAAACAACAAAAAAAAAAAAAAACGGAAAACAAGCCTTGTTAGATTAACCCTTTATAGGGCTAGTGTTTATTGTTGGTTACCGTAATTTCCCGAATATAAGGCGCACCCCAAATTTACTTGTAAAATCTATGGAAAATTATTGTACTCGTTTATAACGCGCACCCTAATTTTAGCACCAATAAATAGAAGAATACAAGAAAACAGAGCTCGCGTACAGATACAGAAATGTCATTTTACTGACTAGTGAAACACAGCACAAGCATAGCACATTGGTAGTTCAAAACATTACCATAAAATGACAATATTTACGGTAATAATATGATTTGACAACTTCTCCAACTTACCAGAATCTAGGAGAAAAAAAACAGATGTGACTTTTTATTTAAAGGCTGCTGTATAACTTGCTCGTTTCATCATGATGAATAAATATTTCTTCCATGGATTGATACAGTAAAATGAAAGTGAGAACGTAAGTCGGAAATCCGTGATAGCTCATCGCTGTCGACACGACAGTAACAATAGGAACTATTGTTATTTGGGTTTGAGTTTCCCGAGGGACAGATATAGTTGACCGACACATAAAGTCTGTGTGCTTATGTTTTGTTATGGTCCGCGTTGCAGAGCTGCAATAAACGTTGACTCAAATGAGTTCAAGAAACTAAATTATGTGCTTTATGAAGAGTGTAAAAAAGCAGAATTTAAAACAGACGAGATCATTCGGCCGATTAGAGTGAAGTTTTACCGAAACAAAATGGATACGTCACGTACCGTAATGGTCGGCAACGGATCGCCGCATACGTTTCTTCAATACAACGTGGCCGTGTCAATTTAAAAAAATGTTTGGATACATATTTCTGTATCCATCCATTTATAATGCGCACCATGATTTTACAAGTTGATTTTGGGGGGAAAAAATGTGCGTTATATTCGGGAAATTACGGTAGTTTGAAAAGAACACGCACACACACACACACACAAAAAACATGAAGACCTGGGTTACGAATGAGTTCCGTTCCTACGCTGGCAAAGTAACGCAAATTTCCGAGTTGTTCGGAATTAACCCTTTAAGTACCCCTAAATACCTTGCAAATCTCAAAATAACTATCCAAAGGCGTCCATATCCACAGTCCACATGCATTATACGTCATTGTACGGTCCTCGCTAAGACACTGGAGCTAAATCCTAGCTAGACAGCGATCTAAACTCGGAATTGACCATGTCAGATGTCCGTGTGGTTTGCTGACTTTATTCAGCTGCTCGTGACATCAACACTTGCAGAATGAAACCTCTTTAACCTCTCTTTCTCAATTCTCACTCGGCTGCACAACTTCTTCGTGGGCGCAAATGCGCTCTTCCGCGTGTGTGCACGTGCGGTCTTCTTCATGTGCACAAATACACTGTACGTTCTTCATGTGTACATGCGCTCTTACTCGTATGTTGAAAACCTACCTGCTCTTTGCTTCATGCACCAAAATAAAAGCATGCATCACAAAACAAAAATCAATATTATTAATAAAACAACAGCAACAACAACAACATAAAAAAAATAATAAAATAAAATAAATTAAAAAAAGACTGGAGACAAAATGGCGACTAAACTCTGGCGTCGTAAAGTCGAAATCACATAAGTCGAGTACGTCGTAAACCGGGGACTATTTGTATTTGATATACAAGTTTGGCTTACATGACCCAAAATTTGACGTCCACTTATGAAAATGTATTTTATATAATTTATTAAGTTATAAGTCATTTTACCCGATTTACATGATTTCGACTTTACGACGCCTGAGTCTCGCCCGCCATTTTGTCTCCAGTCTTTTTTTTTTTTTTTTTTTTTGCGTAACAATGTACAGTGTGTGTTTGAGCTTTGTATTTTTCTCAGTGTAACAGCTTTCAAATTTCCCTGCAAATATTCGAGGAGATACATAAATATAAGAAGAGCTGTTGTCTCACTAAAGGTTAATTGAAAATTTTCATGATTCGCAACTTTTTTTTTTCTTTGAGTGCATTGTTTTTGTTTTGTAAACATCAGTGAAACAAGAACTCAACATGCATATTCAGTGTACCTTTCTTTGTTTTATTAATATGACGTTTAATACATGTTTTTGGGTACTTATAGGGTTATTTATGACTTGCGCGAAAATTCGGGTTTTGTCGCCAGTGTGGGAACGGAACTCAATTTTATATTTGTGAATAATAATGTAATATAATAATATTTTTTATGTATTTTTTAATGAATAATTAAATTACGAATGGCCACCAAAAACACCAACACTTTGCTTTAGTCGTTTTTTAATTTCATGCTATAAGTCATTGACAATGATGGACATCCAATTGATTCAAACTAGAATAGATGGGCTGTTAATGCTCATTTTTCAGTGCCATTGACAGCATTTTGACTGGGAAGGTTCGCGGCGTGATGCCAACCTCTCCCAGACAAAATAGATTGGACGTCTAGCAACGTCAACAGCAGCCAATGAGTGCCCAAAAACGATTAAGAGTAGGGTTGTTCCGATCATGTTTTTTTGCTCCCGAGCCGATCCCGATCGTTTTAGTTTGAGTATCTGCCGATCCCCATATTTCCCGATCCGATTGCTTTTTTTTGCTCCCGATTCAATTCCAATCATTCCCGATATTTTTTCCCGATCATATACATTTTGGCAATGCATGAAGAAAAAAATGAATAAAACTCGGACGAATATATACAGTCAACATACAGTACATAAGTACTGTATTTGTTTATTATGACAATAAATCCTCAAGATAGCATTTACATGATTAACATTCTTTCTGTTAGAGGGATCCACAGATAGAAAGACGTGTGACTTTGTATATTGTGACTAAATATTGCCATCTAGTGTATTTGTTGAGCTTTCAGTAAATGATACTGTAGCCATGCCCAACTGCATGATGGGAAGTGGAACCATGACTGTGAGTAATGCTATCAATTGATATATGTTCTCTGCGTTGGGAAATAACATAAGGGGTTAAGAAAAAGATCAATTGCTACCTTGCTTCCCCACATTACTTCCCATGATATTTCTAATCATAGGGAAAGGGATTGTAAGGCTTTAGTCAATTAAAAAAGGCTCCAAAGGCTGCCAAAATTCACTCTACTCATTTTACGCTGCCTTTTATCTCTCTATATAGGTGAAACGGCGCCATTACAGACTGAGTGCGACAATGCGTGAGTGGGTCGTGCAGCGCATGCATTAGTTGCGTTAAATATTTTAACGTGATACATTCTTAAAAAAAATAATTACCGCCATTATCGGGATACATTTGATAATCCTGCCTGAAACCTAAACTAAAGACTCTGGATGAGTGTAACATATTATGTCTGTAACGTTAAATACAATTAGAAAACAATTAAAAAATATATATATATATTAAAAAAAGGCATGGCCGATATTTTTTTGCTGATTCCGATACTTTGAAAATGACGTGATCATCTCTAGTTAAGAGTGTTAAAAAACTATAGCGCAACGTTTTGTTTTGTTTTGTTGATAGAATAAGTTTTTGCGTACTGTAGCTCTGACGTTTAAGCAACAGGGATTACTATTTTAAAATGCGAATGAAAATTCAGCATATATTCTTTCAACTAACCCATCATACACTGAAAATAAAAACGCAAAATGACATAAAATCCTTCACCTCTCTCACAGGTTAAATCTTCAACAGCAGCCTACACTAGTAATAATAAAGAACTAAACTTCTCGTTCATTAAAGCTCCCGCTTTGTGTAAATCTGTTTGATATTGGCAGAGACGTGTGTTTATTTAAGCAAGTCTTTGGCGAGCATTTTGTCAATTCTGCGTGTTAACGTCATCATTGAAAAGCGTAATAAACGTTTCCTGTCTTGTCCAAACAGCCCCACTTTCATTTATTGTCTCAGATGCCACAAATCAGCCACCTTCGTGGGTAAAAACAAATATTATATATTTTCAACATGGTTTGACCTAAGAGTCTGCTTTAGAGGAAGAGCGGCTACAGCAGTAGAGCTATATATACACCGCACCGGTTCCAGCTGAGAGCATTTTAGAAAGGAAGCAGGTCCTACGCCACAGGAAAGGGGTCACGGTTTAGCAAGGTGTGGGCACAGCACATTCCTGGCATGGCAGGCCAACCCGCGGGTGGAAGCCACCCTGCTGCTGGCCCTCATGAATGGAGGTAAACAGAAAGTGTGACTCACGCCTCGCCCAAATGAATGCCACCCGAGTCCAGACAGATACAGAGTCTGCCGCGCAGATGATGTAAGATGCTTGTTCTAACCCTATGTCCACTTTTGTCTTCTATCGCTTTTTCCTCTTATGCAAGACCACACCAGTGAAAGCAATTCTCTCTGATTGCAAAGTCTCTTAGTCATCTACTGGGTCTAGAGTGCCCAAACTACGATCTAGGTGCCACTAGCAGCCTACTAACTGTTTTTTACTGGCCAGTGGAATGTAAGAAAAATTAGTGACGTGTTTTGTGTATCTTGAGTGTCCTGAAAAGCGCCTAGAAATAAAATGTATTATTATCATTACTACAAGGCATACAGGATTATAAGGCTCATTATCAATGAACAAGTTTATTTTCATACATAAGGTGCATCTGATCATTAGGCGCATTAGAGCATTAATGTAATGCATATATTGTTTTGTCGGTTTTTTAATTTTTTTTACTTTTTAAATTTTTTAATTAATCAATTAATTAGGTTTGTATTATTTTTAGGGCTGTCAACATTATTGCGTTAACGGGCGGTGATTATTTTTTTTAGAAATAATCACGTTAAAATATTTGACGCATTTAATGCACATGCCCCGGTCAAACAGATTAAAATGACAGCAAAGTGTCATTTTCACTTGTTACTTGTGTTTTTTGGTGTTTTGTCACCCTCTACTGGCACTTGGGTGCGACTGATTTTATGGGTTTCAGCACCATAATTATTATTGACATGAACAATGGTGAGCAACTAGTTTTTTTTTTTTTTGATTGAAAATTTTACAAACTTTATTAAAACGAAAACATTAAGAGGGGTTTTAATATAAAAATTCTATAACTTGTACTAACATTTATCTTTTAAGGACTATAAGTCTTTCTGTCCACGGATCGCTTTAACAGAATGTTAATAATGTTAATGCCATCTTGATTTATTGTTATAATAAACAAATACAGTACTTATGTACAGTATGTTGAATGTATATATCCGTCTTGTCTCATCTTTGAATTCCAACAATAATTTACTGAAAAATACGGCATTTTTTTACAGGTGGTTTGAATTGCGATCAATTCCAATTAATTATTTTTTAAGCTGTGATTAACTCGATTAAAATTTTTAATCGTTTGGCAGCCCTAATTCTTTTATTTATTTGTTTGATGAATGGTGAGTAATTATTTGTGTCTGATGGTTTATATCATTATGTTAGGGTTGCTTGAGCAGGAGGGTATCCCAGAGCAGACAAACGGGTTTAGGTAAGTAATATTTTATAGGCAAGCAAAAGAATCTGGCGGGGTAGCTGGGCTGGCGTGAGACGTGGAAGCTTTGAAAAGTGGCAAGCGTGGAATCCGACAAGGTGCAAGCTTAAAACAGGACCTGAGGCGAGGCCAAATTAATCGTGAGCTAGGTATGAGAGCTACCATGAAGGAATTGCGAGATACAACTGATGTAGTTTACAGACGAGTTGATCGGGCGACGTGGTGGTATCCACTGACTTTTAAGGATGGTTGATTGGCATTGCCTGCACCTGTGGCCTCTCCACCCATCTGTCGTCCGACCTGCAATCAATAAAAACATGTACACCTGCCGGAGGTGACCCAGGCCTCTGGAGGGAGGGGCAGAGGCCCTAACACATTACATCTTTTTAGCAATTTTGAGGCAATGTCTTGACCAATCTCTTAAAAAAAAAAAAATCAAACTTGTTCCTCCTCTGCCCAGAATGCACGCTCCCAGCAAATTTAATGACCATGCGATTCATAGTCTCTGAAGAAAGAAGTGTGCACAACCAGAAGGAAAGCACAATGTCCAATGAAATGAAGCAGATAAATTATAAAACAAAATAAATAAAATAAATAAATAAAAATAAAAATAGATAAAAACTGTCCCTGACAAAAGTCTTGTCGCTTATCCATTTTGTAGAAACAATTGTTAATAACATGACTTTTAATTATTCAATTGGTTTCAGAAATGGCTCATATGAAAGCTAAGACTCTCCCAAAGGATGTTGAATGTACAAAAATATATTTGTTTCACTGAAAAACGATTTATCATTTAATGAAGACATAAAGGTCAAATTTTGGCAAGACAAAATTTTTGTCGCCTACAGAAAGTAGTGTGAAAATTGAACAAAAAATGTACTTCAAATACAAAAATATGTTACATAAGATAAGCGAATTAAGTAGCGGTGCTGTGAGATCCAAATTTAATATTTTGTATGACTTCCATGGGCTTGAGGGACTGCGTCCATGCGGTTCGACAAGTATTCATACAATTTATTGATGAAGTCATCAGGAACATCAAAGAAAGCAGTCTTGCATGCCTCCCAGAGATCATCAACAATCTTGGGTTTCCTCTTCCATGCTTCCTCTTTCATCCTACCCCAGACATGCTCAATGATGTTCATGTCTGGTGACTGGGCTGGTCAGTCCTGGAGGATCTTGATCTTCTTTGCCTTGAGGATCTTTGAGGTAGAGATTGAAGTACGCGATGGAGCACCATCCTGCTGCAGAATTTGTCCCTTTTTATGATTAGGAATGTAAGAGGCAGCTAAGATTTGTTGATATTTCAGACTATTTATGTTGCCTTCCACCCTGCAGGGCGCAGACAATTAAAAAACCGTGGGGCATTTGCCAAGGCCCACAGCCTGTCAAAAGGATGGACACTTGAAAAGTGGCAAAAGGTGGATTTTTCAGATGACTCTTCCATTGAATTACACTACATTCGCCGCAAATATTGCAGGAGACGTACTGGAGCCCCGTCATGGATCCGAGATTCACTCAGAAAACAGTGAAGTTGGATGGTGGAAAAATCATGGTCTAGGGTTACATCCAGTATGGGGGTGTGCGAGAGACCCAACGCTGCAACCAGAGGGCAGTGTATCCTCAACCAATAAACAAAATACAGTACTTTTTGACTTTTTGGATAGTTATTTCAAAATTTTAAAAGGTTGATTCCAACTTGCGCGGAAATTTAGGTTACGTAGCCAGTGTAGGAATGGGGGGGGGTTGATTCAAGAACCATAGAAGCATCGAAACCACCATATAAGCATCGAAACCACTTTAAGAAGTATTGAGTGTTAACCAGTATCATATAAAACCGAAACGATACTCATCTCTAATCATGTACTGTATTGATTTCATATCCAATTTCCATTTCAATCCGTTTGAACTGGAAGTACTCCCAGCAATCATTCGGCAGCCAAAGAGTTAAACAATTCCCAGACATAAGCGTTGTGGCCTCTCGCCTTTCCCAGAAAAAGGAATTGAGTTGTGCAACAGGCCCCTGGTTTATTGTTTGTCACGCAAGTATTCAGCATGACATACTCGGCATTCATCAGGTAGCTTTTCAGGTACACCGAGGGGCATGATTCATGACACTCCAGACTCAGTTATGACAACACCACTATCCCCACCAGCGTAAACAGTGAAGGGCAAATGGGTGGGGAGGGGTGACATGCTGCTGTTATTCCCATGGGATGAAACGTTATATCATTGACAGAAAATATGCACTTTTTATTTCTATACGCAGGCAAATTTTCGATCCAGTTTTTATTTATTAGTACTCTGGAGTAAAAATTTAATCTTATTTGACACATACCTACTGTAGTATGCGTAGTATGTGCACAGAATAATGCCAACACTCCCAGCAATGCAGTCAGAGTGCGTCCAGAGGGTGTTGGGAAGCGGTGACAGCTGGTTCCTGTGTGGGCTTCCACAGGGGAGCTCTCAACACCAGAGCAGAATCCTGGAATTTACACGCATAATTATCACTATCTGCTCCACGGGCCACGTTTGTGAGCATGACAGAACATGTGGTGTGTGTGTGTATGTTCGGGAACATGATTGTGTTCGAAATGTATTAGCATCCCTCCTCTTGTTGCTAATCTAGAGTTTGGTCGTTTTGACAAGTTGACATGAGAGACATACAGTGGCTACACCATTTGAAGATGACTGACTCTTATTTGTACTGAGTAAATTATCCACAATTATGTAGTAAAACTTCAGGTAAATGTAGATGTTTAGACTGAACCTCGTATTTGTGTCAAGGAGTAAATGGTTGAAATGCATCCAGTCAAACAGTTAAAAATGGAAACTAGCTGTTAGAAGGATGCTAGTCAAAGTGCCCTTGAGCAAGATTTTTTACGAAGTGCTGCATTGTGCCCACCTTTCCTTCTGACATCCTTACTTGCATGCCTGCACGTGTGTGATCTAGTTGTGTGTTGTGCAACTCAAATATATAGCAGAGGTGAGTTGAATTTCCCCTTGAGGGATTATAAGGAGTATAACAAAAACACATTTGAATAAAATTATCACAGCATTTGACCTCCAAACAGGAAGGCCCAGGTTTGAACCCTTCTGTTAGGCTTTCACCATGCAGCTCAGTTTACTTTTTCTTTCTTTCTTTATTTTTTATCAAACTGTATAACACTGTGTATATTAGATTATCACTCTATTCATATGTGTCTCCAAGTCAATGGAGGGAAAAAAATGAAGAAATGATAATGAAACACTCAATAAAAAGTCCCACATGGCTATAGAACAGAGTCCCAAAGCTGAAAGTCCCTTCCAGTAATGTACAGTGAAGAAAATAAGTATTTGAACACCCTGCTATTTTGCAAGTTCTCCCACTGAGAAATAATGGAGGGTCTAAAGTTTTCATCATCGGTGCAATTTCCAATGTGAGAGAGATAATCAATCTAAAATGAAAAATCCAGAAATCACAATTTATGATTTTTTAAACGATTTATTTCTGTGATAAAGCTGCAAATAAATATTTGAACACCTGAGAAAACGAATGTTAATATTTGGTACAGTTACCTTTGTTTGCAATTACAGAGGTCAAACCTTTCCTGCAGTTTTTCACCAGGTTTGCACGCACTGCAGGAGAAATATTGGCCCACTCCTCCACACAGATCTTCTCTAGATCAGTCAGGTGTGCTGGTGCTGAGAAACACAGAGTTTGAGCTCCCTCCAAAGGTTTTCCATTGGGTTTAGGTCGGGAGACTGACTAAGCTATGCTAGAACCTTGATACGCTTCTTACGGAGCCACTCCTTGGTTTCCCTGGCTGTGTGTTTCGGGTGGGTGTCATGTTGGAAGACCCAGCCACGACCCATCTTCAATGCTCAGACTGACCCCGGTAACACACCAGGCACGTCTACTGCGCGTCAACGATGCCGGCGCGATAACGCACCAGTGACGCTCGGCGTCAATTTCCATAGGACGCGTTTTATGAGCATCGCGTCTGTGGAGCGGCTCGATCGGTTTAAGCGAGGATTGCAAGATCGCCCGAGAGTAGAGGGTATTTAACCCTTGAGAGTCGAAGGACGCGCCGGCGCGTTCTCAGCGCACGTCGTCTTTGAAGCGCCCTCACGTTTTAATTACGTCACCCACATGCCGTTGGTTGGTCTCGTTTTAAAGTGCGGAAGTTGCGGTTTACGCTCGTTATTATTTGAAGTCAATCGACCAACTAAAACGTGAGATATTGTCATTTAAGTTTTATAGTTTTATTGTCCTCTCAAAAAACATTAAAACGCTGCATGGATCATTTGTTTATGTCTATATTTCCATCATTTCTTGTCCTTTTTCAAAACGGAAGCTCCATGAAAAAAACACAAATCAAACGAACCCGTTCAAAGTCACAGTGGAAGCACAAAATGCGTCTTTTTTTATAAATATAACTGCCGTGCGAGGTTCCACCGAACGAGAGGGAGGAGTGTTCTGAAGCAGCGAGGTGGCGAGCGACGGCCGTTTGGATCGAGCAGCGACTTTGTGTGACTTTGAAAATGAACGGAAAACTAAATTTAGCGCAAGCAATTGTGCTTTTTGATCAACTTGAGGAAGAGGATGGTCCAAATTCGTCATCATCGTCTTCTTCGGAAGAGTCCTCGAGTGAAGATAGTGACGGATTTGAACACGAGGGTGACGCCATCGACGAGCAGAGGTAAGCCAACTCACTTTTTTTTTTATGCTGAAAAAGTTTCTTTTGATATTGCAAGATAAAGTTAATTTTGATGCAATATAAGTGTGTGTTTGTGTATATAATAATGTGCATATCAGATCAAAGTCGTACGTGCACTGTGTGTATCCCAGGCAGGAATTTATAATTTGTGGTGTTCTTCTTTCTATATGAAGATTAGGGATGTAGCACATATTCAGCTATGGTATTCTTTCTATTGTCATACATATAGATTTCCATCATTATTTATTGCTGTATATATTTTTATTTAATACTTTATTATTTTCATAAATACTAACTTTTTGTACATTTATAATGACAATGAAAGTAAAGTGAAATGAAAATGGAAGGGTGGAAACCGACACCCCATGGAAGTGTGGTCTGTTTGATGTAGCCCTGTGTCTAATACCAGGACGAAACTGCTTTTCGGAGTGGCATGCCTGAAAAAAATTGAACTTGTTTATTGTAAATATTTTTGAAAATACATTTTTTTCCAATGTTATATATATATATTTTTTCCCACAATCAATCCTCTCAATTTGTGTATATAAATGTGTGTTCAAGAAGCTTGATTGTGTGTACATAGTTTTCATCAGGTGATGGGCCGCAATAACTAAACTCATAAAGAGATGGCCTCTAAACACTTTTTGTGTTAGATGGTATATATTTTTTCACTGTTCTTCACTGTTCGGTCTGCTGTATATAACCTGTTTTGACTAGAGCATGTATAAAGGCAAAAAACGCCTATGGCTATACCTGTTGTTTATGTTGAATTGTCAAATATAAGACTATTTATTCTAAATTTTGTTGGTTGAATGTTCATCCTAACATGTTGAATAAATATTACAAAGTTTCAAAACAGTTCGTTACGCATGTTTGGTTGTCAATTGGACATCAATATTAAAAATTTTGACAAAACGATTTTGGAATTTTTGGTCTTTTTGGGCCCAAAATGATGATTTATAATTGGTCAGTGAAGGAAACAACAGTTTGTACATGAAGTTCAAGGTGTCACAAAAAAAGAGACCAAACCAGGCCATCGTAAACAATTCTTTCTTTGAAATATAAAGGCAACTTCAAAGGCATGCAAAATCAGACAAAATAGGCCCAGACCTTAAAGGGTTAAAGATAATAATACAACAACCATTTGCCTTTCAGACCCTGCATGTTGGTGAGCTTTAGAAAGAAGAAAGAAGAAAAAAGAAGTCCTGTGCTAAAGAGAAAAGCAATCCCAATGACAAAGATTTTAACATGTATTCTACAAATGAAATGCCTCAATGAATCTTTTTTTTTTTTTTTTTTTTTTTAATGAACATTTTTCTAAAGCTTTATTGATGGGTTTTTTCTCAAAGCGCCATGCAGAAATTAATCAATTTAATTGTGCATGCAGGATTTGTGTATTATTCTTATTATTTAATTACAAGTGTTTTAGCTCATTTCAATTTATTTTATTTGTATGAGATATTATCTATTTTATTATGTATTTATGTTTTACAAATGTGATGTAGTATTCATTTATATTCAATATATTTTTTTATAAATAATATAATTTTAGTTCCTATGTGAATATTAGTTCCTACTTGTTTTCTTGTGGTAGGAGGGTTTTCTATTGAACGTGGGGGTACTGATACACCGAGATTAAAAGCAGAGTTGATACTGTCCTGCCGTGTTGGTTCTTATTATAGCAGAGAAGACAGCAGTAAATCAACAACAAGAAAACTATGACCCGATCTACCCACAGCCTCAAGAGATCTGATGGACTTGAAAATTAAGTTACGATTGCATATTATTTTGAAAATTGACCGTATCCACTGTATTTTTACACGAGCGGCTTCCGGTCTGCCTGGTCCTACCTAGTAGTATTGACGCAGGAGGGCCGTGTCTCGCGTCAATTAATAAACTCTGCCGTTCTGTTCGCATGCGACGTGTTGAGCCGCTTCTGGGACGCGTCTTACCGCACTGCGGCTGGTGTGCATTGGCTGATTGACTTTAACGGCAGCGTTTCACTGCGTTATCGCGGCGACATCGTTGACGTGCTGCTGACGTGCCTGGTGTGTTACCGAGGTGAGGGAAGGCGCCCAGTCATCCCCTCTTTAACTCATTCACTCCCAGCCATTTTCACCGGTGCAACCCCCTTCGCTCCCGGCCATCTTACTGGATTTTGACTGATTTTACAAGGCCCACAGAAAATTCTGTTCTTTTGCGATATGAACATGATTTAACAACAAGATTTGACTCTGTTCTTTCAGCACAAAAAAAAGTTAGTTCATATCTTTTTCCATTCTTTCGAAATCAGCATTAGAAAATAGCTTAGTTTGAGCAATTTTCCAATTTCTGATGAAAAAACATTGAGCTTTTTGTAAAAGCATACATTTCAAACATAACTTTGACTTTAACACAGCTATTTTTTGCTTTAGTTACATCCCAAACATCTGAATAATGTTTTCCTTTTACAAAATAATACAAACAACAAGACAAATAGAGCTTTTGATAGCAAAGTAACAATTTATTTACACATAACAAACTGAGAGATGACGCTGTTATGGCTGCGACGGCCGAGTAAACTTTTCCCTCATCGCCACCTGTCTCATAAATATGGATTTTTTTTAGTCTTTTTATGTGGTGACCACTGCCTCATGGCGGAGTTCGCCTGGGGAACTTATGCTCCTGAGGGGTAACTGGTTTGGCCGTGTGCGTTTCCAGCTGAGTCGTGGGACACTGGAGGGTGCAGGTGATGCGAGCGGCCGAGCACGGCGGCGCGGGCTCTGCTCGGTGAACAGCACGGGCGCAACGGTATCGTCCGCTGCACTGGTGGTCCCGGTTGTTCTGATTGGTTGTCTGCCGCCTGGCATCCTGGACGTCCATTCGGTCGTCTTCCGCCAGCGCCCCGGCCGTGTGGCCCGGCCGTTCGTTCTGTTGAATCGGGTTGCTGGTCTTACCAAATGTGCTACTGCCCTCCAGTGGCCAGTTATATTGCTTTAAAATGGATTTTCAACATTGTGCTTTGGAGCTAAGTTGAAGTAGAACCTAGAAATGTCTCTTGTAAAAAAAAAACAAAAAAAAAAAAAAACAAACAAAAAAAAAACTAAAAGAGGTATAAATACAGTACATCTATGGGAGCAAATGAGTTAATAGAGTGCACTCATCCTGTCCCATGCGCAGAAAAACATCACCAAAGCATGATGCTACCACCCCCATGCTTCACAGTAGGGATGGTGTTCTTGGGATCGTATTCATCATTCTTCTTCCTCCAAGCAAAGGTAGTAGAATTACGACCAAAAATTTCTATTTTGCTCTCATCTGACCACAAAACTTAATTCCATGACTCCTCTGCATCATCCAAATGGTCATAGGCAAACTTAAGACGGGCCTTGACATGTGCTGGTTTAAGCTGGGGAAACGTCCGTGCTATCCATGATTTCAAACTATGACGTCTTAGTGTATTACCAACAGTAACCTTGGGAACGGTGGTCCCAGCTCTTTTCAGGTCATTGACCAACTCCTGTCGTGTAGTTCTGGGCTGATTCTTCACATTATTTGGGATCATTGAGACATTGGGTTCCACTCCGATTGAGACCGACTGTCATGTTTAGCTTCTTGCATTTTCTAATGATTGCTCCAAAAGTGGACCTTTTTTTTTTTTTTTTTTTTTTTTTTTAACCAAGCTGCTTGGTATTGCTTTGTAGCCCTTTCCAGCCTTGTGGAGGCGTACAATTTTGTCTTTAGACACCTCTTTGGTCTTGACCATATTACAAGTTTGAGTCTTACTGATTTTATGGGGTGGACAGGTGTCTTGAAGCAGCTATCGACCTCAAACAAGTACATCTGATTCAGAATAATATATGGAGTGAGGTGGATTTTAAATTGCGGACCAACAGGTCTTACATAGTCAGAATTCTAGCTGATAGACAGGTGTTCAAATACTTATTTGTAGCTGTATCACAAAAATAAATTGTTAAAAAATCGTGCAATGTGATTTCTGGATTTTTCTTTTTAGATTATCTCTCTCACAGTTGACATGCACCTACGATGAAAATTTCAGACTCCTCCATGAGAACTTGCAAAACAGCAGAGTGTTCAAATACTCATTTTCTTCACTGTATGTGTTGTTGCGTCAGGCTTCCATTCTTTTCAAAATCCATAAAAGACATCCTACATGAGACTGCGCTTGTTTTAATGTGCTGTTTAAAAGTTAATCATTACATAATGAATGGATGAAGCTCTCATTTCGGGAGGTCTAATGACAAACCTGTGTGTGATAAGGAGGTCCCGAGTGCAGGAATAAAGAAGATGACGGTTTATTTACACACCCAGCCGACCTCATCAAAGACAGAACGCGGCTTGGTTTCATCCTCTACTGCACCCACTTGGTGCTCGGGCGGGATTTTCCCCGCATTGTATACCCCCCAAACTACCAACATCAATTGTGTGGTTCCTTCTCTTGCTGAGACACCTATCCACAAATCTTTTAACTCATTCACTGCCATTGACACTGATAGACATCAAATTTATTTCAGCTGGGATGGCTGGCACGGAATGATCATGCTTCACTGCTAGTGATAGTGATTGACGTTCGATCCGATTTTGACTGGGGGGCTAGCAACACTATATATTGTTGATTGTTATCAAACTTAACGATTTTTATTTTTACTTGTAACCAGGGGCGGACTGGGAATAAAAAGCAGCCCTGGACTTTGACTGAGTCCAGCCCACAAGAATCGCTGTACAAAGGGAAACACAGACCCTCTAGGAGGGTCCGGGCGCATGCCCCCCTGGGAGAATTTTTCCTGACACTCTCAGGATCTCTATGTAAAACCAGAAAAAGGCAGGAGACTACCGTAATTTCCCGAATATAAGGCGCACCCGTGTATAATGCGCACCCCAAATTTACTTGTAAAATCTAGGGAAAATTATTGTACCCGTTTATAACGCGCACCCTAATTTTAGCACCAATAAATAGAAGAATACAAGAAAACAGAGCTCGTGTACAGATACAGAGATGTCATTTTACTGACTGGTGAAACACAGCACAAGCATAGCACATTGGTAGTTCAAAACATTACCGTAAACTGACAATATTTACGGTAATAATATGATTTGACAACTTCTCCAACTTACTAGAATCTAGGAGAAAACAAAACAGATGTGACTTTTCTTTTAAAGGCTGCTGTATAACTTGCTCATTTCCTCAAGATGAATAAATGTTTCTTCCATGGATTGATACGGTAAAATGAAAGTGAGAACGTAAGTCGGAAATCCGTGAGAGCTCATCGCTGTCAACACGACAGTAACAAAAGGAACTATTGTTATTTGGGTTTGAGTTTCCCGAGGGACCGATATAGTTGACGGACACAGGAAGTGTGTGTCCTTACATTTGTTATGGTCCGAATTGCGGAGCTGCAATAAACGTCGACTCAAATGAGTTCAAGAAACTAAATTCTGTGCTTTATGAAGAGTGAAAAAAAGCAGAATTTAACACATACAAAATCATTCGGCCGATTAGAGTGAAGCATTACCGAAACAAAATGGTGAAGTCACGTACCGTAATGGTCGGCAACGGGTCGCCGCATACGTTTCTTCAACACAACGTGGCCGTGTCAATGAAAAAAAATCGGTTTATATATATATGTAATACATATATATTTCTGTCTCCATCCATGTACCCGTTTATAATGCGCACCATGAGTTTACAAGTTGATTTTGGGGGAAAAAAAGTGCGCGTTATATTCGGGAAATTACGGTATATTTCTTCTGAATTAATATTGCTGCTGCGTGTGTATACGTTGTTTTAAAGCTAAAATATTTTTTCTTAGGAGAGGGATAGTAGGACTAGCATACTGTAAAGTGACACGATTGCAAACGGGGACATGGACTAGCTGGCAAAAACCCTTTAAAAGCCATTTATTTCATTTAAAATATAGCTACCTGGTGGATAACAATTGCCGATATGCATAACAAGTAACCCTCTTCATCCCTACTTACTTGCCCTGCGCTTGTCTGGGGAACTTCCACCAGCTCATCATTACCCTGTCCTTCGTCTGTTGTCTCTCCCTGCACCTGCTCCATGTGAGAGTGGCTGCCGCTCCCACTCACACCATCACCGGGGGCTGGGCTGTTGCTAGCCGGCGTGGCCGTTGCAGCCAGACTGCTGTTTGCTAACATGTGTGTCAACTTGTGACATTTCGATGCTTCGCTCTTGAGTTTCTTCAGTTTTTTCTCTCTAACCTTCTCCGGGCCACCCTTCTCTTTTCTTATTTTGCCACACCATCCATATTGTTTATCCACGCTCATCGCTATTTTGCTTCCGCAAGGAGTAAGGCTTTACCAAAGTAGGCTACTCTGTGCTTTCTTCGTTCTTCGCCTATCAGATTGGCAGTTAACAGCCAGGTGCATTGCTGCCACCTGTCGGCTTGGATGCGAACTGCAGATAATCAAAGAGGATAGGGGGGGTAAAAACAATGATGTATGTATGGCGGCCGCCGGCCGTCCAGAGCACTGGCCGTTCTGTGATCCTCCAGAAGCTATTACCAGTCCGCCCCTGCTTGTAACTACATACAAAAATGAATACAGTGCAGGGCTGTGCAGAGACCGATGGAGGGGCAGGTGCTCATTGATCGAAAGGGGCACATGAACAAGAATTTAATACACTTTACAACAACATAACTTCCTGTTTAACCAGCTTAGCAGTATAATGGCTGTGACTTTGACAGAGTTTAATTGGGAGGGGGGGATAGTGAATAGAAATCAACACTGTCATCAACTCTTTCTGGCTGTGACTCAGTCAGTCTTAGCCTCTTTTCTTCCTTTAACCTCTATATCAAAACTTCCTTCCTCAATTTGTTGTTCATCTGAGAACAAACCACATCAGATGTTCACTGAGCCACCATCAGCACAGTTTTTTTTCAAAATTATTATTTAATTATTATCCATATTTGACAACTCTAGCACCTAATAATAAAGTAATGCGGCAGCTTAACGGCACACATTTTTTAAGGTATTTTCGGTGTTAAAGGACTCGGTGGCGTGTCTGCACAGTCGGCCAGCACACACTTTCGCACACTTATGTCCATTTTCTAATTTAATGAATTGAAATTAGAGCTGAAAAACTCCACCTGAGGAAGGAGATGTGTCGTTGCCATTGATACAAAGAATCGGACCTATATAAACACCCACAGAAATGGTGTCTTGGGATAGTCTAGGATGCCTCAGATGTACTGTACATTGGTCCTTGCATATTTCAGATATTTTTCTATGATCATTTCGCCCATCAATTATTTAGGTTCATATTTGTGAGAAATGTGCCCCTGACCCCTGTTCAATAATCTGTTTGGTCTTATTAATGTCCAGTCCGAAGCAAAAAGTGTACATGCAGGTTATTCTGTTATATCGTCCCTCTCAATGTTGAGACCAAAACTACGCCCTTGAAGCAATATTACACAATAAGCAGATGTTCGGGGGGGGGGGGGGGCAGCCCCCCCATGGTGGCCGAAAAGTGTCATTGCATGTAATCAACTTTCCTGCATATATAAAAGTTGTAAAGCAATCAAATCGCAACAAAAATGAATGAAATGAACAAAAAAATATTTTTTTTATAATGGGTCGAAATTATTTTTTTGAACAGATCATGTGGCTAGCAACTTAGATGGTCCTTTGCTTTGCATATAATTTTCAACAAAAAAAATAGGGGAGGGCAATTTTATTTTTCTAATGATTTTTTTCTATAATTGAATTTTATTTTATTTTATTTTTTTGATTGAAGCAACTTTTTTTTTTCGGATTAAATGATTTAGACGCAAATAATATGGCTCAAACACAAAAAGGATTGCTTCAATCAAAGAAAACTTTTTCGATGAAAAAATTAGTGTTCAAATGCAAATTTTTCAATCTTAAATATTTTTTCGCATTCAAAAACTTTTTCCATCATTGAAATTTTTCTTTTTTAGATTGAAGTGATTTTTCTTTTTGAAAATATATATTTTTTGAAGCAACTTATTTTTTCATTGAATAATAAAGACAAAAATGTCCTAGCCAAAATGTGGCCCAAGCACAAATAAAAAAACAAACAAAACAAACAAATCAAAATCAAGAAAAAAAAAACTTTCACATGCATTTTGAGTTTCAAATTTACTTTTGCATTCAAACACTTTTTTTTTTTTTTTTTTTTGGTTGAAAATATATATTTTAATTGAAGCACTTTTTTTTATGATTATATGATTTAGACGCAAATAATATGGCCCAAACACAAAAAGAATTTCTTCAATCAAAGAAAACTTTTTCGATGAAAAATTTAGTGTTCAAATGCAAATTTTTCAATCTCAAATATTTTTTCGCATTCAAAAACTTTTTCCATGGTTGAAATTTTCTTTTTTAGATTGAAGTGATTTTTCTTGTTGAAAATATATATTTTTTGAAGCAACTTATTTTTTCATTGAATAATAAAGACAAAAGTGTCCTAGCCAAAATGTGGCCCAAGCACAAAAAAAAAAAAAAAAAAAAAATCAAAAATCAAAATCAAGGGAAAAAAAAGCTTTTGCATGCATTTTAAGTTTGAAATTTACTTTTGCATTCAAACACATCTTTTTTTTCCTTTTTTTGATTGAAGTGACTTTTTTTTTTTTTTTTGGTTGAAAATATATATTTTAATTTAAGCAAATTATTTTTTTTCATTGAAGCAACTTTTTTTTGATTCAATAGTAAAGACACAAATCTGCCTCCATATGGCTGCGCCCAGGGGATACAAATTTTGACTGGGGTAACTACATTGGCACGACACCGGCGGGCGTACCATAATTCAATGGATGATGATCTTGGCGAAAAGTATTGCCTAAGCAGCCTGATTTAGAATTCCCCTCAAGAATGATGGGAAACAAAAAACGCTCATTGTCAACTTATGAATATAAATATTCTTTTTAAGTTTTTTTTTTTATTGCTGACACTGCGTTTTCAGGGTCATCAACATGTTGTGCCCCCCCTGCCCCAAAAGTCAAACTCCGCCTATGCATTACACATACTCTTTGTATCACACTTTGCATGATGTCCTTAGAATTAATTACATAGAGCTCCCATCTCATATTGTATGTTAATCAAAGTTTTTTGTTTCATTAAAAGATTTTTTGGCGAAAACAAAATGTTAGCAATGTTGCTGAGTCAAAATAGTCATCCAACGCGAAGATCCTGTTCTACAACTACATAAGTTAATCAAATAATAATTTTTGGCCCGTAAAACATTGTTAATGACTGGTATTTACATCTGCCGCACATGCATACATGAATACCGCAGCCGCATTGCTCTCGCTATTCTACCTATCCGCTGCTAACACACGGGCTAATTAGCGCCTAATGACTTAATGTGAGTTGCGGTTTCCACTCAGCAGGAAGCAACTGTTCTGCTTTGCATCCAGTAGCGCGCTCCCTCAGCATGACTCACCCCCGTTTGGCCCCGCGCTCCTTTGGCTCATTGCATGCTGGGAGACGAGCACTCGGGCCCCATGGCTTTTTCAGTGCAGCTGAGATGCATAAAAAAGGCATGTTATTGAAGGGAGTGAGATAAAGCAAAGTCGTTTTTGAAGAGAAACATATGGTTTATGAAATGAGGCGAGCAAATGTGTTTGATTTGTGTTTAATAGGCTGTACTCTTTATCTGGTTCACTAACAATGCAAATTCCTGTGCATAATGGAGATTAACTTTACAAGACCTTTTCTCCATCAACAGAAAGTCTGACACTGTCATTGCTGTTTTACTTCTCTTCCAACCCTTCGCCGCCAAAATGTTTAAAAAATTAAGATTTGAAGCGACCACTCGGCGTTTGTCACTTTTTTAGTCGTGACTGCCATCTCCGGCCTGAAGCGTAACCAGAAGCGGAGTTTGAGGGGGGGATAGGGGGGCCAGGCCCCCCCTGGTGTCCGAAAAGTATCATTGCATGTAACTGACTTTCCTATATATACAGCATATAAAAGTTAAAAAGCAAGAAAACAAACAACAAAAATGAATGAAATGAACAAAAAAAAGATGTTTTTTATAATGGGTCAGATTTATTTTCGAACAGATCATGTGTTTAGCAGCTTAGACGGTAATTTGCTTTGCGTATTATTTAAAAAAAAAAAAAAGGAGGCCAATCCCATTTTTCAAATGATTTTTTTTCTTTGATTGAAAATATTTTTTTATGATTGAAGCAATTTTTCTGGGAACTGAATGATTTAGACACAAATATCCAACCCATAATATGGCCCAAACACAAAAAGGATTGCTAAAATCAAAGAAAACTTATTTTTAATGAAAAATTATATGTTAAAATGCAAATTTTTGAGTCTCAAATATTTTTTCGCATTCAAAAACTTTTTTTCTATGTTTTAAATTTTCTTTTTTTGATTGAAATGATTTTTCTTTTGAAAATATTTTTTTTTTGTATGAAGCAACTTATTTTTTTATTGAATAATAAGACACAAACGTCCCAGCCAAAATGTGGCCCAAACGCAAAACATTACTTCAATCAAAAAAAGTTGCTTCAATCAAATAAATCAAATAAAAACAGCTTTCAAACTTTTCAAACACATTTTTTTGATTGAAGTGACTTTTTTTTTTAATTGAAAATAATTTTTTTCATTGAAGCAACATTTTTTTCGATCGAATAATGAAGACACAAATCTACCCCCATATGGCTCCGCCCAGGGGATACAAATTTTGACTGAGGTAACTACATTGGCATGGCACCAGCAGGCATACCATTTTCAATGGATGATGATCTTGGCGAAAAGTATAGCTGTCCTGCCAGCAGCCTGATTTAGAATTCCCCTCAAGAGTGATGGGAAACAAAAAAACTCTCATTTCAACATGTTTTGCCCCCCCATGCCCCAAAAGTCAAACTCCGCCTATGAGCGTAACTGCAGCTCGTACATGGCGCACATGCTTATACGAGCACAAACCTAATGCAACGGACATTTAGCCCATCAAAACAGCACCAATAACATGAAAACAGTTATTAGCAAGTCTTGAGTGGGTTAGAAACACGTTTTTACCAAGCGGAGGCTCGGAGAAACAGCGCTGCTGCCACAGGGATGTGCGTGGACGTGCACAGGTGCGTGCTCAACTAGACTAGTTGACTCTCTCTATTAAAGGTAAGAAATAGGGCTTTTTAGGGCAGTCTCAGTTAAAATATTAGGGTTCTGTTTACTCATCAGTGCAGTAGTTGACCATGCATGGAGTAGGAAAGTATTTTAAATTAACTCTAAAAATCCCATATAGTCCATTTAAGAAACTTTTACTTCTGTTGTTGCTTTCAAGTGATGCTAATTCAAGTTTAGAAGGTTAATTAAATACCAAACCAAAAAATAATAACACTAATAATAAATAAATAATAATAAAATGCATATAAAATGCATAAAGGTTAAAAGACTCAAGATTTTTGACTCAACAAAATCCAAATTCATTGTCTTTAGAAGCACAAAAACGTTATATTTAAAGTTTTACCTATATGCTGGCCTAAAGTGGAGGAACAGTTGCAAAACTAGAACCCCAAAAGTTTAAATCTAGGAGTAAAAGTAAAAATTACTCAATTAAGCATCTCAGGACAGTGCAAAGCTATTAAAAAGTTGGCACTGAAGACCTTTAACCTTTAATAGGGCAAATGGCGTTTTGATCCTTAAAAATCTTATATATATAAAATGGTATTTATTTATTTTCATTCTAAATCATCCATTATTATTTTATTAATATTTGATTAATTTATTTTATTTCAAATGAATTAAATGTGATAATGCATGTTGTAATAAAAACAAAATTGATGAAATTAAAATGAATACAAACAAATACAAACGGGCTAAGGCCCCACCTAACACTAAAGTTTATTTTTTATAGTATTAAACACATTGCATGCCATTAATGCCAATAAGACGCCCAATTCGTTGAAATTTGCTGTGAATGCTCATGTAACAGCCGCTAGACGTCTAATCCATTTTGACTGAGAGGGGCAATGGCAGCCAAGGAGTTATCTGTAAGGGTAAAAAGAAAAAAAATCATCATTAATTTATGAAAGGGAAGAGTATCTGAAAAGTCTACTCAGGCCATACTGTAAATTGAAGCACAATCCAGAACTGAATTCAAAGGTATCCACGGACAGAAAGGCTTAAAACATTATGAGTTAAAATAATTTGATATTGAAACCCCTCTTGATGTTTTCGTTTTTATATAATTTGTAAAATTAGTTTAACTAGTACGTCGCCATTGTTGACGTCGCAGGGTGGTGACGTCTTATGGTTACACTGCCGTGCTTCCAGAGTATGACTCTCGCAACATAAACATGTCATCTGGTCAACCCTTTCAATTTTTAATTTCAATTTTCAATAATTTGATCCCGAGAAGAACATTAATGAGCATGACAGCGCTATCTATATTTTACAAAACGAGCAGCAAAAGCAAAATGAACAGGAAAGACTGGATGAGACGAGATGAAAGTATTGTGCCAAAATGTGCTACACTGGCGAAAGGTTCTACACCGCTTTCACCTTGTTTTGTTTGGATGAATACAGACAGAACATACTAAAGATGCCTTAAGAAAATACTTGAACGTAGTAATATCAAATAAGGGTGGTTTAAATATGATACGTGACTAATGTGGTCAACAGATCAACAATCTGCTTTTAACTCATTTGCTCACAAAAACGTATGAATAAGTTTTATTTTTAATTGTTTCAGTGTCCCAAAGACGTATTTATACGTCTCTTACGTTTTTTTTCACAAGAGACATCTCTGGGTTCTAATACAACTTACCTCCAAAGTACATTGCTGAAAATCCATTTTAAAGCAATAAAACTGGCCACTGGAGGGCAGTAGCGCTTTTGGTAAGAGCCGCAACCCGATTAAACGGAATGAACGGCCGGGCCGCATGGCCGGGGCGATGGCGGAAGACGACCGACTGGACGTCCAGGATGCCAGGCGGCAGACGACCGAGCAGAACAACCGCGAGGACGCCCGGGATGCCAGGCGCTGGACGACTGAGCAGAACGACCGGGACCACCAGCGCAGTGGACGATGCCGTTGCGTCTGTGCTGCTCGCCGAGCAGAGACAGGCGGCGATGAGGGAAAAGTTTACCCCGGCTGTCGCGGCCACAACAGCGTCATCTCTCAGTTAGTTATGTTTAAATAAATTGTTACTTTGCTATCAAAAGCTCTATTTTTCTTGTTATTTATGTTATTTTGTAAAAGGAAAACATTATTTAGATGTTTGGGATGTAACTAAAGCAAAAAATAGCTGTGGTAAAGTCAAAGCTATGTTTGAAATGTATGCTTTCACAAAAAGCTCAATTTCTCTTTTATTTATCAGAAATTGGAAAATTGCTCAAACTAAGCTATTCTCTAATGCTGATTTCTAAAGAATGGAAAAAGATATGAACTAACTTTTTTCCCCCGCTGAAAGAAGAGAGTCTGATCTTTCTTTTGGTGGTTTCCATGTTTATATAGCAATAGAACAGAATTTTCTGTGAGCCTTGCAAAATCAGTCAAAATCCAGTAAAACGGCTGGGAGCGAAAGGGGTTGCACTGGTGTAAATGGCTTCGAGTGAATGAGTTAAGCTACCACAAGAAAACACAATGCTTGGTAGTATGAGAGTGAAACATGTGCAAAAAGTATTTTGAGGCAATGAAAGGTCATAAAAGACTCAATACACACAAATAGTAAGTGCTCGCCGTTTTTAACCGATCTGCGCGTGTGTCGGACGTTTCGCCGCAGAGAAGGAGTTGCAGTAACCCGGTAGTGTTCGTCTAGTGACAGTGACAATCAACGGCAAAACCCCGAGCCTCCATTGCGTGCACAAAACATGGCACACTCCGTAGGTCAAAACATATACTAAATATAATAGATTTTTAAATCAATGGCAATATTTTATGTGTTTCTAATAACATATTTTAGTCAAAGAGAACAATTGCTGCTTATCAAAGCCTATAAATTTTTAAGTCCGAGGTTCCCTTTAAAAGTTTTTTTGTTTTTTTTTTTTTTTTAATCGATCTATCAAATCTACCTACTTGGTTTTTCGGAAAGGCAAAGTTTAGCCTTCAAGATTGTATAATCCGTCTTTAATGCTGGCTCTTTCTTCCACCTAAGTGTTCCGCATGTCTGCAGCTAAGCCGACAAGATGGAGGTATTGACATGAATCCGCTGCTAAAGGCCTGCCGATTCCACTGTGTGTTCCACTCTGCTAGGCCAGCTGGCTCCTGCAGATTCTAGACCACCCTAGCCCATTGAAGTAGAGGGATTAGCGGTCCGTACTGTAATGAGCCTGTGGTCACTTTGAATGGTGTGTTTGCTTGGATGCAGCTCAACACAAAATGATGTGGACAAAACAGTATCTACAGTAAGTAACGCATGTGTTCTGTATTGACTGCCACTGACGGTGATAGACGTCAAATCTGTTTTAACTTGAAGGGCTGTCAGTAAGCTAAATGGTTGCTAAATTGTAGTGTAGTCCATTCAGAGGAGTGTATGTTAATAGATTCATTTAGAAATGTGCAATTTGGTTTATCAAACCTGAGTCGAACTGTGATTGTTGACACTGAGTGAGAAGAAACCTGCATTGCTATGAACGAAAAATGCATTTTTTTTCAGCTCGTGTAAGCCTTTTTCAAATGCCAGAAACAAAAAAATCTGAAATTTTCCTATGTATTCTAGTGTCTTTCTGTTCGGTTACCAGCCTTGGGATTGCGGATGTAAATAAATATTTTTGCTATTATCCGGCATATTTACTTCTTTTAGATGTGTCTAAATAGACGCTCATTAATATGCGCTGTCCCGATCAAATAAATAAATACCGTAACTATCGCACTATAAGGCGCACCTGACTATAAGCCGCCACCCACTAAATTTGACACAACAAACGTCATTTGTTCATAGATAAGCCGCACTGGACTATAAGCCGTGGCCATCCTTTTTTATTTATTTTATTCTATTTACACCAAAAGATATTTACTGGAAACACTTTATTTGACAACAGCATCATACGACTGTCATAAGACCCAATGAACCACCGTGAAGCTTTGAACCAAGTGGCTACAAAGCTTCATTGCTTCACGAAGCTTCGTTTGGCCATCACTTCTGCCAGTCAACACCTGCTGTCAACACGTCAACATAGTCCAACATGCCTCCTAGCATGCATTGCAGTGCAACAGATGTAAATTAGAATCAAAATTCATGTTCAGTGCTAATTATTTCTTCAGTTACTGTTCCAGTTGTTTCATGAATTTCTAGTTATGGTTTTTGCTAATACTTTATTTGACAGTGGCACCATCAGACTGTCATTAGACAATTACAACTATGACATGACACTGTCATTAGCATTGATGAACGCTTATAAAATTTCCTTGACGGTACCCTCCCGAGGTATTAATGAAGTTTATTGAATTGAAATTATCTCACTTTTGAATGAATGTAAAAGAGCTGAGCTGGACATAAATGGAGTTAGTGACGTAATTTGCGAGATGACACTTAATGACATCCGTCATAAGCATTCATGTTCATTCATGCTCACAAAAGTGCACAAATGATTCAACAAATAAGCCGCACTGGCCTACAACCTCTAGCAAAAAGTATGGAGTCACCAGTCTCGGACGAGCACTCACTCAGACATTTTATCATGTAGAACAAACTCAGATAAAAAGCTTGAAAAAATAATGAATTGGTTCAAAAGTTCAACACTTTAGCATTCAGAAACGATAAATGAATAAAAAACATTGCGGTGGTCAATAAATGTTACTTTTATAGAGCAAGTGCAGGGAAATATATATGGAATCATGAGAAACAAACCAAGAAATAACAATCAAAACACATCTCTCGTATTTAGTTCAAGAGTCAAGAATCTGCATTGGACAAGGTGTCAAGAGTCAAGAATCTGCTGGGCGGCGGGAGGAGGGATGGGCTGCGCTGCCCCCCCAACCGGGCTGGCTGGGTGGGGGCCGTGGCCCAGTGTCAGCGCCCGCGTGGCGTCTCAGTTCGTCTGTGTGGCTGCTGCGTGCCCGGCGGGGCTCGATTGCGGCTGGATGTTATTGGCCGCGCTCGGGCGGGGGGGTCACGGTGCCGGGATTGGCAATGGGGCGGCGTAGGGTCGGTCGCCAACGGGCTTAAACTCACAAGGGATTCGCACGATTACTGGGTTCTAGATCACAGAGATGATTTGTGTGCACTCTACCCCTTTCTATCACTTAGCTTATATACTCCCCCACCTTCTTCCCCCTCTTTCCCTGGTCAACAGGCCCCCCACATGGTGTCAACTGGAAAAACATTTAGCTGACAATAGCACCAACATATTAGTAGTTAGTGTAGTTAGGCGTTCAAAGTATTTCTTGTTGTTGTGTTTCTTCTCTTTCTTCTCGTGTTTCTTTTCTTCTGTTCCCCCATAACCCCTTCCTGTTCGCTGTTTTGTCATAATGAGTCAAGAATCTGCATTGGACAAGGTGATGACGCTGAAACTTTGGTTTGGTGCTGTTCCAGTGAGATTTCCAAAGATGACTGCCTGAAGAAAACTTAAAAATTTCCTCAGTCCTTGATGATATGAGGCAGCCTGTCAAGCAAATACACTGGGGAGATGACTGTGTGTGGTTAAATCTTCAATAAATGCACAAGTTTACATTGAAATTTTAGACAGCTTTCTTATCCCCTCAATTGAAAATATGGTTGTCATTTTCCAAGATGACAATGCATCATGCCACAGAGCTAAAACTGTTAAAGAATTCCTTGGAGAAAGACTCATCCAGTCAATGTCATGTCCTGCAAATAGCCCAGATCTCAACCGTATTGAAAACCTGTGGTGGAAATTGGAAAAAAAAAAAAAAAAAAAAAGGCTACGACCTGCAAGGATGATCTGGTAACTACAATCAAAGAGAGTTGGCACCAAATTGATGAAGAATACTCATCAAGTACATGCCTCAGAGACCACAAGCTGTCATCAAAGCCAGAGGTGGTGCTACTAAATACTAAAGATGTGTTTTGATTGTTATTTCTTTGTTTGTTTCTCATGATTCCATATTTTTTCCTTAGAATGGAGTGATCCCATATATATTTCCCTGGACTTGTACTATAAAAGTAACATTTAATGACCACCACAATGTTTTTCATTCATTTCTTTTAACGTTTCTGAATTCTAAAGAGTTGCACTTTTGAACTAATTCATTATTTTTTCAAGCTTTGTATCTGTGTTTGTTCTACATGATAAAATGTCTGAGTGAGTGCTTGTCCGAGACTGGAGATTCCATACTTTTTGCTAAGGGTTGTATAAGCCGCAGGATTCAAAATGAAGGAAAAAAGTAGTGGGATATAGTCCGAAAATTACGGTAAACAAATATTCAATCATATAATGTGACGCGATGATAATTGCACACATCCATGTGCATTAACCGTAAGACTGGGGATGGGACCACCTCATCCAAGTGCAGCAGAAGACGGAAGCCACTAGTGCTTCTCAAGCGCACTCAGATTGCACAGTGTGAATACACCCTAAGACTCGTCCATCAACGACGTGCGTGTGTGCGAGCTGCTCTCAGTAAGTGAGAGTGTTTTTGGATGTGGGGGGGCCAATGAAGCGCATCAGCCGAGGAGGAGGCCCACCTCCAGTCGCGCCAGATCCCTCTCTCATCACTTTGAGCAGGACAAACACTACCTGCTCGTGTCACCACAGGTTTTGTTCGCGGGGTTCTCTTTTGGAATTCTGCTCGTTTTTCTTACTAAATGGAGAACATTCTTTTCATTTTTGTCACCATTATGGAAAACACAATCGCAGCTTTATCCCGATTTGCGTTAATGCTATATGTACAGTGGGGCAAATAAGTATTTAGTCAACCACCAATTGTGCAAGTTCTCCTACTTGAAAAGATTAGAGATGGGTAAACCTCAACCATGAGAGACAGAATGTGGAGAAAAAAAAAAAAAAACATAAACACATACATAACATAACATAACATAACATAACATAAAATCACACTGTTTGATTTTTAAAGAATTTATTTCCAAATTAGAGTGGAAAATATGTATTTGATCACCTACAAACAAGCAAGATTTCTGACCTCTTCTAACGAGGTCTAACGAGACTCCACTCGTTACCTGTATTAATGGCACCTGTTTTAGCTCATTATCGGTATAAAAGACACCTGTCCAAAAGCTCAGTCAGTCACACTCCAAACTCCACTATGGCCAAGACCAAAGAGCTGTCGAAGGACACCAGAGACAAAATTGTAGATCAGCACCAGGCTGGGAAGACTGAATCTGCAAAAGGTAAAATGCTTGGTGTAAAGAAATCAACTGTGGGAGCAATTATTAGAAAATGGAAGACATTCAAGACCTGGGGCTCCATGCAAGATCTCACCCCGTGGTGTCAAAATGATAAGAACGGTGAGCAAAAATCCCAGAACCACACGGGGGACCTAGTGAACGACCTACAGAGAGCTGGGACCACAGTAACAAAGGCTACTATCAGTAACACAATGCGCCGCCAGGGACTCAAATCCTGCACTGCCAGACGTGTCCCCCTGCTGAAGCCAGTACACGTCCAGGCCCGTCGGCGGTTCACTAGAGAGCATTTGGATGATCCAGAAGAGGACTGGGAGAATGTGTTATGGTCAGATGAAACCAAAAGACGTTTTTGGTAGAAAAACAGGTTCTCGTGTTTGGAAGAATACTGAATTGCATCGGAAGAACACTATACCCACTAGAGGTGGGAATCTTTGGGCACCTAACAATTCGATTATGATTCAGAGGCTACGATTCGATTATAAATCGATTATTGATGACAACCCCCTACCGCTATTAGCTGCTTTTAATGTTTTGTACATTAGTTACAAAAACTGTATGAGAAAAAAAAAAAAAGCCTCGCAGGCTTAAATAAACGACTACTTCAGTATCAAGTTAACAGTTAAAAACAATAAATAATATACTCAAATCCCCATTCTGTATCAGTAGCTTTAAACTACATTCAATTAATTTAATGTTGTGAATCAACCGTTAAAGTTGTTAAAATTGCTCCCGTTATTCCATAATTTCCCTTTTGTCTACTTTCGACATGTGAAAGTTTTAAAACTAATTTAAAAATAGATTCAAGTCAATATTTTACCGATTTAGGAGTATTTTAGCTAAAAAGTTAATTAGGTTCGCTTGGAAGGTTCGCTACAACAGCCTTGCAGGGGAGTCAACTTCTTTAAGATGGCGGCCGTTTATTAACGCCCACATCTAGCTTTCTGTCGATGTGCTGCTATCGCCACAGAGTCTATTTGCATCTAGTCCTATATAAATATGATATCTACCGTACCATTATGTGGACGTACTTTGTAGCAGAAGTCAGGTATGTTGTTGTTTTTTTTTTTTATCTCGTGGCATGAGTTGAGCTAGAGCCGTGAGTTGAGCATTGGCATTACCCGAGGGGCCGGGTAATGACAAGCATGATGTCTAGCTACTCTCGCTCCGTTTCTCATTATGTCCCGAAGACCGCGTGGCACGCTGAGTGTGTTTTACTTCCGCTTTACTTGACATATTTCAATAATCGGAATTTGGATGTTTGTGAATCATTCTCGAATCTTCCACGGCCGAATCGCGAATAATCTAAGAATCGGAAATTTCGCATACCTCTAATACCCACTGTGAAGCATGGTGGTGGAAACATCATGCCTAGGGGCTGTTTTTCTGCAAAGGGACCAGGACGACTGATCTGTGTAAAGCAGACATGTCCAAAGTGCGGCCCGGGGGCCAAATGCGGCTCGTGGTCAAATTTCATCCGGCCCCCAGCCTCTGTCATAATATCAATAACGTCTGGCCCGCACACAGACTTAATAAATTGGTCAGCAGTACTGCTACCAGCATGTGAAGTAGCTTACACACTAAATGCTGCTCCTCATTTACCCACTAAAAGGCAGCAGTACTCTAAGCAACATTACCCCGTGTGACCCTTGACTTCCAATTTTCTAAGATGGCGACAATCAACAACAAAAAAAAAGAAAGTTGACTGCGACGGCCAACGCTTCAAGGATAGGTGGAAATTGGACTATTTTTTTCACTAAAATACGCAACATTTGTGTCTGCCTCATTTGCAAAGAGACAGTCGCTGTTTTTAGAGAGTTCAATGTGAGGCGATATTACCAAACAAGACATGCTGACATGTACGACAAGATTACAGGGAAGATACGCAGCGAGAAATTGAAGCAACTTGAAGCTAGTTTAATTTCACAGCAGCGGTATTTTGCAAGAGCCCAAGAGTCGAAAGAGAACGCCACAAAGGCTAGTTGCAAGATTGTTGAAATTATTAATTTAAAATATTATAAAGGAAATGTGACACACAGAATGGCTTGCTAAAATTTGCTTAAATATATTGGTCTAGGTAAAGGACGTCAGCCAAGGTCGGCACCCCGCATTTTTACAACACCAAATCTGGCCCCCTTTGCAAAAAGTTTGGACACCCCTGGTGTAAAGTAAGAATGAATGGGGCCATGTGTCGAGAGATTTTGAGTGAAAATCTACTTCCATCAGCAAAGGCATTGAAGATGAGACGTGGCTGGGTCTTTCAGCATGACAATAATCCCAAACACACAGCCAGGGCAACAAAGGAGTGGCTTTGTAAAAAGCATTTCAAGGTCCTGGAGTGGCCTAGCCAGTCTCCAGATCTCAACCCCATAGAAAATCTGTGGAGGGAGTTGAAAGTCTGTGTTGCCCAACGACAGCCCCAAAACATCACTGCTCTAGAGGATATCTGCATGGAGGAATGGGCCAAAATACCAGCATTAGTGTGTAAAAAGCTTGTGAAGTGTTAAAGCAAACGTTTGGCTCCCGGTATTGCCAACAAAGGGTACATAACAAAGTATTGAGAAGAACTTTTGGTATTGACCAAATACTTATTTTCCACCATCATTTGCAAATAAATTCTTTAAAAATCAGACCATGTGTTTTTCTGTTTTTTTTTTTCCACATTCTGTCTCTCGTGGTTGAGGTTTACCCATGTTGACAATTACAGGCCTCTCTAACATTTTCAAGTGGGAGAACTTGCACAATTAGTGGTTGACTAAATACTTATTTGCCCCACTGTATTAGAGAAGCATTTGCATCGTTTGCTGTGGACTGTTTTCGTATTTCTTGTTGTCCTATTCTGCACTTTTGTTGTTCAAAGTAGCAGTTCCATAAACTGAATCCACCTGCACAGAATGAATAACTGCATAAAGATAACAACGTGTCAACATTGTGACGAATAGGCACATCTAAAAGCTTTTAACCGCAAAGTGTACACAAAATGTCTCGCTTGCCATTTTATTTATGACGGCCTTGGCTTCATGTGCGGCGTCTTTTATGGATTCATGTGTTCGTCATGCCTGCGGCCGTGCACTCTGCGTGCACTCATTCTATCTTCATCGCGCCGTGAGCAACTATTGCGCTTTTGGCTGACAAATCCCAACGCTATGTTGTTTTCTGGGGACGATTGCTCGCGAGAGCCAGAGACAATCCAAGCACCTGCTCTTAATTTGGCTGGAATATGATCAAAACATGGTAGGCTGATCAGGCACACATGTCAGTCTTAGTGCACAAGCTGGATTGTGTTAGAAAAAACACAAAACGATGCACTTTTTCAAATAAAAGCCCTGTGAAGCCTTTCAACTGTAACAAGAAAACATGTTGTCAATTAGTGCCGATTGCCAACTTGAGCCACCTTTGACCCCGAGCGTGCCCTCCCGCTTGATGATGGCGCTGCTTTTTCCTGCATCTGTGCCTGTTTGTGTAAATGTACAAAGTGGTGGGTGCTCATTCATCTTCTTGTGGTCGCTGTGAGGATGTCAAGCAGACATGCATGGGAACGGTCCTCCACGTCCCTCCATCGGATGTCCATGCTAACAGTTACTTGTTTGCAAAACATCCATATCCTCTTAAAAACATATTCAACTGATTCATTGCCATTGCCTTAGTACTTTTGTACTATTTTTCACCCAAGGTGGAAAACAATGCTGTCATTTTACTTGAAACTTCAAACTGCAATTTCTGATGAGGCTTTGCTGTGGTATATGCAGATCTATCAGGTCACTTCCTGTTGATTTGGGGACATTTCGGGGACATGTCCCGTTGATATCAGGTCATTTCAAGTCATTTCAATGGCATCGACTTACTTGGGCGCCAATTGAATGTCAATGGGCTGTAATGGTAAGTTTTGGTCAAAAATCATAACCACACAGGTATTTCTCCCATTGAAAATGAATGGGAAATTTGGACGTACAAGGCCGTCAATGGCATGGAGGTGTATGGAATTCAATGGCATGGACTTACTTTGGGCACCTTTTTAATGTCAACGGGCTGTCACAGTAAATGGTCAAAAATCACAAGAACCTAAGATTTCCTGCAATTGAAAATGAATGGGAAATTTGGACGTAGATGGCCGTCAATGGCATGGAGGTGCATGGTATTCAATGGCATGGACTTACTTTGGGCACCTTTTTAATGTCAATGGGCTGTCATAGTAAATGGTCAAAAATCATAAGAACCCAAGATTTCCTGCCATTGAAAATGAATGGGAAATTTGGACGTAGATGGCCGTCAATGGCATGGAGGTGCATGGGTTTCAATTGCATGAACTTACATGGACTTACTTTGGGCACCTTTTTCATGTCAATTGCCACGTTTACATGGAGCCAAATATTCCAATTACAATCGGAATATTTGTTCAAACCGAATAAATGTGTTCCATATAAACACCTCATTTGGAATGAACAGGCCAAACCGAATGGAATTTCATTCCGATTCACAGGGGTGGAATATTCCTTTTCCCAAACCGATTAGAAGTAAAATTATATCATGTAAACAGGGAAGCGGAATGGTGTCTGGTTGCGTTCTTTCTGCACATGCTCCGTACTGACGTGGTGACGTCACTTGGTGACGTAAGTAACGTCACTTGCAACATGGCTTCCAAGCACACGCACAGTGCACCCACACAACTTTTTAAATGAACGGCGTATCATTCTGAAGTTTTGTTTCCACTTGAAAAGTTAAAACAGCAGCTGATCTGTTGATCGATCTCCATGTTTTGCAACGTGACGCTTTGTTTTGATTAATCTGCGCATGTCAGACGGCAGTTGTCAAACGTCCTTTCGGAATAAAGGCAGACACATGTAAACGCTGGATCGGAATAGATGAAGTGACATGTAAACAGCTGATGTGAAATTTCCATTCGGAATGATTTGAATCGGTATGAATAAAAGTCAGCATGTAAACATGGCTAATGTCAAAACGATTCCAGAAAGGGCCAAGTGGGTGCTGGATTTTGTTCCAACCGATACCGTGCAGAGAGTTTAACCAATGAACTTCTTACTGAAACAAGCAGCACCTGAAAAAGTTTAACTGATTACACATGTAAAAGATCTGATTGGTGAAGAGGTGTCCTCTTCATTGGTTGGAAAGCAAACCTGCACCCACTTGGCCCTTTCTGGAATCGGTTTGACACCTGTGCAGTAAATGGTCAAAAATCACAAGAACCCAAGATTTCCGGCCATTGAAAATGAATGGGAAATTTGGACGTAGATGGCCGTCAGTGGCATGGAGGATGGTGCATGGTATTCAATGGCATGGACTTACTTTGGGCACCTTTTTATTTTCAATGGACTGTCACAGGTTCTTGTGATTTTTGACCATTTACTAAGATTTCCTGCCATTGAAAATGAATGGGAAATTTGGACGTAGATGGCCGTCAATGGCATGGAGGTGCATGGGATTCAATGGCATGAACTTACTTTGGGCACCTTTTTAATGTCAATGGGCTGTCACAGTAAATGGTCAAAAATCACAAGAACCCATGATTTCCTACTATTGAAAATGAATGGGGAAATTTGGACGTAGATGGCCGTCAATGGCATGGAGGTGCATGGGATTCAATTGCATGAACTTACTTTGGGCACCTTTTTAATGTCAATGGGCTGTCACAGTACCCAAGATTTCCTGCCATTGAAAATGAATGGGAAATTTAGACGTACATGGCTGCCAATGGCATCCCATTAGAAATGAATGTGACAATGGTTGGCAAATTTTGGAGGGAGTTTTCGCCAAATTCTGTGTACAGCTTTTATGCCCCTTATCGTCCTGGAATTTTTGATGTGCAAATTAAGCGATTTGGTAAAGAAATTGTAGGACTAGATACATTTTGGAAAAAACTTTTTTTTTCATAAAAAAAAAACGGCATATACAGGTGAAGGAAACATTTTGCGGGGTCATTCGAAAAATTCCCTGGCTTGTGCGAAAATTCCGATCATTTGATATTCAAGCGATGTTGACGTTTGACGGTCGGTCAAACATTTTCGGCGGTGCGGCTCGCCAAAGAAATGCCATTCCAAAAAAAATGGAATTTTACTATCTGGGCCTTTGCTTTGCAAAGACCCATCTAATTAGATAAAACAAAATAACACAGCAACTTGAAATACTTGGCATCTTAGCAATGGTCCAATGGTCGTTAAACTGTGCAAACCAACTTTGCTTAAACAATTTTGGTTTTGTCACTTAAGCTCTAAATGAGCTTTTATTTACATTTGTGTGCACTGCTTTGGAATTGCGTACACAAACGATGTTTTGTTCCACTGCTTCACCGCACTTGTAATGTTTAACTAGCCGTTGAACCCGCTAACATGGAGAGATTGGATGCAAATACACACATGCATTCATAGGGGCATTGAGAGATAAGTGAAGGCCTCTTAGCGAGCGGCCTGTTTTCTAGCACCACTTATGACAGAACTCCATTTTGCAGAGATTCCTTGTTTGGCTCATATATTAAAAGTCGCTTTCTTTCCGAGAGAACCTGTCCCTGCGTTTTTTTTCCCCCTCCCGTCAACTGTCACCATGGCAGCGCTAGATGTGAAAAGAAGCGAACCCCTGGAGGACAATATTAAGTGTGTGGAGTGTCTGCGGGATTAGGACCACAGGGGGATTTTTCATTTCACCTTCTGAGCAAGTAATGTTAGAGCGTCGCTTCTCCCGCAGCAGCTAATCTCCCGTCGGCACTTCAGGCCAAGTAGCAGAGTGGGAGGAAAGTTTGTGTGTGTGTGTGTGTGTGTGTAGAGGGAGATGTTTATGCACGCTAACAAGTGGAATATTAATCACAGTCTTGGGAGTCCGGATTTTGGCTGTAGAGAGCATCAGCATTCATGGCATGGCTGCAAAAACTGGTTTTCTAAGTCATCTCCTTACATTAGCGTCTCCTCATTTCTGAGGTTTTTAGGAAACTCTCTCAGCACTACAAGGGGATTCCTGGACTGACTCCCCCCCGCCATAGCCAAAGCTGAGTTTCCACCGTGCTGTACGACTGACCTTTCTTTCAGCCGAGCTCCCCTAAAGGCAGACTGGCCAATCGCTGCCCAGTACAGAACAGAGGTCGGACACTTTCCTGGCGGTGCTAAGTTGAATTCAATGATACAAGTTTTGGATGGATTTGTGCTCTTTTAAGAGGTAATTATGGTTAAACGATGTGCTCGGGGCCACTAAATGCTGGCTCTGGATACAACTTTGTGGCCGTCATTTTTGTAAAATGATCTGTAAAATAACGGTATGCTGTTGTTAGCTTGTAAACCACAATGGTAACATTATGCTACTCACGTGAGGCCTAGGTGCAATCCGTGTGCTGTCTGTGGATAAAGTTACGTGGCTAGCCGCATAGTCATTTTCGTAAAATTATCTTTTAAATAATGGCACGCCTTTGTTTGGTTAATAGTTATGACGGCAATATTATGCTTCTCACGTGATGCCTAGTTACGTAGCCAAGCTAAGCTGAGAATGACCTTTTTCAAAAATGTATTGTCGCTAACTGAGCTGAACTACTTAAAAACAATGAAATTACAGTGATCCGTTGTTTTTCACGGTTAATGGGGACCAGAAGCCGGCGCGATAAGTTAAAAACATGCGAAGTAGCGCCCCCTCCCTATTTTTTTTTCTTTTGTGTTCAATGTGTTTATTCAAATTTACCATTGGAAAGAGATACATATGACATGTTTTTTTCACCCCCCCCCCCCCAAAAGTATAATTAAAAAAAATAAAAAAAACTATGTATATACGGCGGAAAACACTCAGGTGACTTGAAGTTCTGCTCTTAGACCCCCAATTTGGCCAACTTTCAGAATTGTCTGATATGCATGTGTGATTCATCATATACATCATTGGAATGCTTAAAATCTCAATTTTCTGGGGGAAGAAAAATTTTGAACAGGAGGGGATTTAAAAAAAAAAAAAAAATTAAACAGCAAAACCCTATCTGGAGGTGAGAGCATGCGAGAGCAGAATTAAAGACGCCATGATTTTAACGAGATATTATCACGTATTTACCTTGTTTCGATCCAAAAACTCCACATAGTATGTATCACTGAGTGTCAAGACACAGCTGTGAATGGCCACAGCTGGATTTTTGGGGGATTTTATGGGTGAAATATGATAATATAACAAAGGTCAAGATGCAGAAATTGCAGACATCAAGGAGTGGTCGAGATGTTCTCTTTCATATATTGACCCTTTCAAATGTTGTTTTTAAATTTTTCTTTGTTTGGATCAATTATTTATCATCTAACATATCGGAGAAAATGCAATAGTAACAAAAAATACAATTAAGCGATAGTTATGAGTAAGATATCCGTAACTTTTTAACAGACACCTTTTTTCATTGTGACGTAATTTGTTTAAAAGTTTAAAATATGCCAGTGAATAATTTTTCTTTCTTTTTTTTTTTTTTTTTTTAAACAAAATATTAGACTTCAATTAATGATTCGAAGCTGAAAATGACAGACATTTTGAATAATAAATATAACCGATCGATCGGGTCCAATCACGTCATTTTCAAAGTATCGGAATCAGCAAAAAAATATCGGACATGCCTTTTTTTAATATATATATATTTTCTAATTGAATCGTTTTCTAATTGTATTTAACGTTACAGAAACAATGTGTTGCACTCATCCAGAGTCTTTAGTTTAGACTTAAAGTAGGGTTATCAAATTTATCGCGTTAACGGCGGTAATTAATTTAAAAAAAATTAATCACGTTAAAATATTTAACGCAATTAACGCATGTGCTGCACGACCCACTCACGCATTGTCGCGTTCAATCTTTAATGGCGCTGTTATACCTGTATATAGAGCTAAAAGGCAGCGTAAAATGAGTACAGTGAATTTTGGCAGCCTTTGGAGACTTTTTTTAAAATTGGCTAAAGCTTTACAATCCCTCCCCCAACGATTAAAAATGTCTTGGGACGCAATGTGGGGAAGAAAGGTAGTAGTCGATCTTTTTCTTAACACCCTATGTTATTTCCCAACGCAGAGAAGCTATATCAATTGGTACCACTACGCGCAGTCATGGTTGCACTTCCCATCATGCATTTGGGCAGAACAGTTAAATGGCTACAGTATCATTTACTGAAAGCTCAAAAAATACACTAGATGGCAATATTTAGTCACAATATACAAAGTCACATTTATCCTTTAAGAATTACAAGTCTTTCTATCCGTGGAGCCCTCTCACAGAAAGAATGTTACTAATGTAAATGCCATCTTGAGGATTTATTGTCATAATAAACAAATACAATACTTATGTACTGTATGTTGAATGTATATATTCGTCCGAGTTTTATTCATTTTTTTCTTAATGCATTGCCAAAATGTATATGATCGGGAAAAATTATCGGGAATGATTGGAATTGAATCGGGAGCAAAAAAAAAGCAATCTGATCGGGAAATATTGGGATCGGCAGATACTCAAACTAAAAATATCGGGATCGGATCAGGAGCAAAAAAACATGATCGGAATAACCCTACTAACTACTTACGTTTTATGGCTGGGTTGAAACAAAAGCGGTTGCACGACGTCTGTAAACGGGTTTTGAGGGTAAAACAGACAAATTAAAAATAATTCGGGGACTTAACGTGCCATGAATCTGCTATGGCAGCATATAGACATTGTTCTTTCAAACGTTTTTTTCAAAAGTTTTTTTTTGGCTTAAAATACAGCAGTTTATTTTAAAGAGGGTAGCAAGAGCAGAAACTGCTTTTTCAGTCATGTCTGTGTTTTCTGCCATATATATATTTTAATAAATGTTTTTTAAGCACTTCAAATCTAATGATTATAATAGGTTTTAAACATGTAACTGTCCCAACAAATTATTTTTAAACAAGAATAGAGTAAAAACATGCTTGGCTTTATGATATGCTTCATTGAGGAGTCCACTCAAATCCGCTCAAGCTGGTCACTTACACACAATGAGTTGCCACAGCAACTGTTTAACAAGTTAGTGACCACTACCTTATAACAGAAGTCACTTATGGAACTTATGTGGGGTATGTTGTGTTCCAGGGGGAAACTCTTTGTCGCGCGCGTTTCTGGCAGAGACACGAGAGAAGAAGAAGCGACGCGAGCGGCCGAACACGGCAACACACGAGCCAGGAGACTCACTATAAACGATGATTGACGCATGCTGCGCTTTAAAGTTTCGGCTTCCAAGCGTCTCTGGCAAGATTAAACCTTAACGTATGTCAATCATCGCTAACTTTAACTCCAGCGCACGGCCTGACTAGGAAAAGCGGCAGGAGCGTGAGTGAGAGACCACATGATTGCGACAGCTCTATAAAATACAGCATTTATTTATTTTAATTGAAAACAAAATCTGCGATGAACTGAGGGCGCAAAATTTGAAGCGCGAGGTAGCAAGGGATCACTGTACAAGATTGTTTGCTGTTGTTGTCATATTCACCATTATCACGTGATCTGAGTCACTAGATTTTAACGGTGAGAGGGTTATTTCTTTTCTCGTTTGGGGAAAATGGCATTGCACAATAGTGCGTGATGTAACGCTAACCGTAGTGTGACCAAACATCCTCTTTTCCCAGGACATGTCCACTTTTTTACATTCTGTCCGGGGTTTCCGGCGGGCTTTTATAAATTCATGAAAAGTCCGGTTTTCATTACTTTTCATGGGACCAATTAGCGTGTGTTGAAATTGACTGACGCTTTGCACAGAATAGTATGGTACTGTGCTCCCTGTGATGTGTTCCCAGAGAACCTGCCCAGTGGTTGGCTCTGGCGTGCTTAGTAACATAGAAGGCAGACGTCGAAGTATGTTCCGTCGTCCAACAAAACACCTAAGCGCAAGTGCATCTTCACAGAGGAGATGCAAAAAAATTCCTAACATACTGTCCCGGTTGCATCTTCACAGAGGAGATGCAAAAAAATTCCTAACATACTGTCCCGGTTGGTGCAATACAATTTCAAATACACTTCTTGCAAAGACTTTCATATTTATCTGTTGAGCAAAAGCATCAAAATATGCAAGGGCTTACAAGGAAAATGAGGAAGAAAAGCAGGTAAAAGAATAAAATGTATGAATAAGAAAACTGAAGACGAAAGTGACTTTTTTGTTTGTAAAATCAGTATAGTTGTGAGTCTCTGTTTGGTCTACATTATTTCACTGAAAAGAAAAAAAATGCTTTTTGTGAAAGCTGGATTTTCTAGAGAAGAGGTATTATTTAGAAAATTGTTTCAGATTTGTCATGCCTTGAGTTGTGTTAGGTTTGTGCTCTAGTTGTTATGTGATTATCCATTGATTTCACCTGTTGTGCCCTGCTCCTTGTGTGTTGACCAATCCGCTGCCTCTTGTGTCATCCACCTGTGCCTCATTGTCTCGTTACCCCATGTGTCTGTATTTAAGTTCCCCATGTGCTGTCTGTTCTTGTTGGGTCGTTGTCTATCCATGCGTCTGTTCACATTTCATCTCTGTGTCCATGCTCCAATTGTGTCTATATCCCATAGAAAGTTTCATACCCAGTCTTTTGTTTGAATTTGGTTTGTACTTTGCCTTTTTTGTTATTGTCATTAAAGCATTTTGAGTTCCCCGGCACTCTGCCTTGCCTCCCTGCATTTGTTTCATTGCCTTTGGGTCGCCCATGCCCCCATGTCGTGACAAGATTATTTATTTGTAAGGAAATAATTGAAAAGACTTCTATTAATTTGTTCAAGTGCGAATCGCTAATACAGATGAGGCATTTTTTAATCCTTATTTACAGTTTGTTTTTTGTTTTTTTAAACATTATAATTTTAGGCATAATAAAGCCTGTTGAGTTACCTCTGAGAATTTGTGTTTAGGTTATATAGCTTTTATTTTGTTATAAAACTGGATTTTCTATCCATACGGAAAACGCTCACCTGAAATATATTAAAGTAATACGGCATCTTTGAGTGAACTTCAAGTATAATTTACACTAAGTATCTCAAGGCCGAGCTGAGTGTCGTCGTTTTTGGAAATCAAAGTATGGTCACCCTAGCTAATCGCGTAGCTTACGCAGCCAAGCTAAATCGAGGGTGAGATGCCACAACAACACTAACAATTTATCCAAATAGTAGTGGAATATTGCACATTTTTAATACCGCACAGGTCAACGAAGAGCTGGCCCCACTCACTATTTGTCTGAAAGTGTTGATCAACAACATTCCTACTGGCATTGGCACTTTCCAATACTTGGAATGACGTGCGATGGCACTTTTGGGAGGCTTATGTGTGACCTGACAGCTGTCCAAGTGAAACGGAATATGTTGCCGAGGTGGAGTTATGAGCGAGACTTAAATCAGATCCTCCAGATTTAATGAGATCACAAAAAATTGGTATGATTCAGTGCAGTGCGCCACAAAATCGCAAGACTTTTTTTCCTGCGTTTCCTTCAAAATGTTATAATCCAGCAGAAATCACTGTACAAGTTTGTTTACCAACGAATCCCAAGCAGTTAGCAACTTTTTCTTCCGTCTGTTGAAGATGTCGGATACTTTCATTTCTGCTTCCCTCCTTAATAACATTTAACTTCCTACAGAGTCACAAAGACTCCTAAAACTGGAGGTTACATAAAAAGGAAATTGCTTTTATTGCGTAAAGGCTGATAAAAAAAAAGCCAGTGGGAGAAATGAGTGTGATGTCATCAGGTACAAAAGTGCACCTCAAGCTGAAGGACACTAAGTAGCGCTTTCAGGCAGGTCTTACCTGCTGGTAGCGGGGTCGGCTGAGTGCTGAGATTACCTAATAGAGTTATTGTTTAATGGTGTCCACATGAAGAAGGTAATCCTTATTTTGTTTTAATATGCCAGCATAATGCCGTTAAATCCATACATGCTGCTTTGATTTCATGTTTACCGCTGTATGTTTTATCTCTCCTATAATTCATTTATTTATTGATTTATACATGTCCTGTACAGCTGCGTAGACACCTGGGAATATAGTAGTTGTAGTTGTTCATTAGGTTTTACTAATTAGGAGAAAGCAGTGAACAGGAAGGGGTTATGGGGGGAAAGAAAGGAAGGAGGCAGACAGAAGAGAAGAACAAACAACATCAAGAAATATATTATTAAACGCCTATGCTACACTATGCCTATGAACATAGTGGTGCTATCGTTAGCTAATTATATTTACCTGCGGACAACGTGGGGGTCTGATAACCGGGGAGAAAGAGGAGGGAGGCTTAGTCAAAAGGAGACGCGATTAGGTGGAGTGTAGCATACACAATTCAGCTATGTGAGGTGGGAAACTCAATATTATATCAATCACATGTAAGTGTGGATATGTTGACATCCTATTCTATGCCACTTGATCGCTAATCCTGGCACCGACACTCTCTACCTGAATGTGTCTATTTGAAACCAGTCATGCGTAACCCAATCAGATGTGTGATAATCCTGTAGTAAAGTGGAAATGCTGCGTGGGGGCCGCCCCAGGGCCCCTGGACTGCCCCAGCCAATCGGTTGGGCGAGAGTGCCTCACCCCTTCTCCTGCAGTGCTGACAAATGGGCCACCACCATCCCCCGGGACCCAGGACTGTCCCCCTGACTATTCACACCCCAGTTAACCAGCCGTCAGGGAAGGGATGATGGGACGTGCCACCGCCCCCCACAAAAGCCCGCCGATCTGAACCTCCCAGCCACTGCTGCAACCCCCCAACTGAGGCGACACACTGCAGGACCCCCACGGCCCTCTAGGCCAGGGGCAGGAAAGGACTCCACCCAGAAGGGGCAATACCCGCTGCCCCACCAGCGCCCAACTCTGGGGGGCCAGGAAGGATGTGATGATGATGATGATGACAATAGAGATAGAGGCAGGAGAAGGCCAAGAGGCCGCCGCTGGGCGATGCGGAGTCGGAGCCCAGAACCTCTGAGCCCACAACCAACAGCCCAGACGAGGAGGGAGGCCCGCCATATAGAAAAGTGTGGGACCCACCTACCGCCCTATTACTGTGACTGCCAGGTCCCTGACTGACAGCCATTACCTAGCACCGTGATGGGATTGTACAGTCAGGGTAGTGCAGTATAAGTGTTAAAATAGGAGAGCCTGGCTGGGAGGGCAGTTGGACCGTGAAACTTCTTCCCAGTATCCCATTTCCTCCGTGGAGTATAATGTATGTGGTATGTTAAAAGAGGTGGGGGAATGGCAAGGCCAGCAGCAGGAGGGCAAATTTCACGTCACTGACGGACTGCATATGCCCCACACACTCAGTGTATTATGCATAGGGATGAGAATCGAGAACTGGATCCGTGTGTTTTAATTCCATGGAATCGTTTGGCAGCTTATCTCATGATTTTCTTATAGATTCCAACCCAGCACGATTTACGTTGTGTAACCTACTCATGTTTCACACATTCCATTCTGCAAGTAAGACTTCATGATTATACTTTGTGAGTGGTCACTCTTTGAGTAATCTGAAGATTTGTTGCCGAGTAATTCCGCATTGGTTTTCACAGGCCAGGTCATTATTCATGAGACTACTTAAAGAAACTGTGATTATTCCGAAAAAGTCTCTTAATGGGTCTATTATATTCCTCGTCGAATACTCTATTAGTGCGTCCACCTGTTAAGATGTGTGCGAGGAAGTGTTAATCTGTGTGCGTCCATGAACGAATGTAAGTATTTCCTCTTCATGTCATAAAGTTCTTATGATAAGTTAGAGCCGTTATCAGTGCGACCGTTTCGTATTTTTACTGTTAGGTTTGCTGGTTGCTCCCGCTCGTCCTCGCTGCGTCGAGGAGAGTGTTGTTTACATTATATTCGCGTTGCACATTTGTGTTAAGGTGCTAAACTAACACATTCCCTCTTAAGATGATGTTGTACATCCATATGAGTGTAAAGTGCTTAGTTTTTGCCACTTTTAAGGCCAAGACAACCGCACGTGCACGTAGCATGTTTCCGGGATGTGCGCGCGCACTCGCGCCCCCCCCCCCATTTTCGTGTGCTCATGTATGCAATGTTGTTAATAATGACGTTATAATATAACAGCGTTATTTTATTCAGTATTGAGTAATCTAATTAATTACTTTTCTCATCTTGGCAACGCCGTTACCGTTACTGAGGCGGGAAAGGTGTGCATTACTACGCGTTACGATGTTGGTTGACTGATGCGAGAAAAGTCTGAAAAAGACGGACTCACGGAGACGAGAGAGCAGAGCAGGAAAAACTTAAATCTATCTTTAAATGATGAAACAGTTTTAAAACTTACACATGTCGAAAATAGACGGAAGGGAATACAATAATGGGAGAAATTTTAAAAACTTTAACGGTTGATTCACAACATTAAATGACTTCCACACATAGCAAAGGTTACTAGTTATCGCGATATCTGCAATATCCCTGTGTCTAGTTAAGTTTAGGGTAAAGAATTGGGCTAGGGCCAATTGTCCCAAAAACCCTTTTAACTTCACATTGTGTGACCTGTTTTTGAGAAAAACAAAACATGAAAATTATTACCAGTTACTTTGCCAAGTAACTAATTACTCTTTCATTCAGGTAACTGAGTAACTAGCGCAATTACTTTTTTGGAGAAGTAATTTATAACTGTAATTAATTACTTTTTTAAAGTAAGATTAACAACACAGCATGTATGTGTGTTATTGACTGCTTTACAGTCAATTTTCATTGCTTATTGCATCAGCACTAATATGATGTAGTTTTCTTTCCTTTCAGAACCACACATATACCCACATATTCCAGTCTTCTTCCACACACATTCAAACACATCAACATCTTTCCACGCATGTTGTCATCTGCTCATTGAGTGATTCTCATATCAAGTGCCATTGCCTGTATATAGTTGTGAGTGCCTATTGCCAAGTTGGATTAAAAGTGCCAAAGACCAACTCCATGCGCCACTCCTTGTGTTCTAACCGACACCCCGAGGCGAATTAACCATAAAACATATTGAACCCAGAACCTCATACAGTCCATTCGTCCAAATTAGAGAATCGATAAAGAATCGAATCGTTAAGCAATGATGCATTAAAATTAATGGGGACCCGGCCCAGGATTGGATGGCCCCGTTCCGACTAATCCCTGAATAAGTGTGTAGGTGCCCAAAGTGAAGGATATTTACAGTGCAAAGTGAAGAGTGTGGGGCGCTATCCTCCAGAACTAATAAATGCATTTAAAAAAGCACATCAACAGGAAACGAGAAGGGCAGCATCTTTAAATTGATGAAACTGTTGAATTGATGAAAATGTTTCCAATTTTTTTATCATTCAATCATTTTAAAGCGATGACATCAGTGAGGGCAATAGTGTGCAAAATCAGATGTTGGCGGTTTAGTTCTTTGGGGAGATGAACACTTCCCCTCGACCTTTTAAATACATGCGTCTGGTGCTTCTTGATGCCTAAACGCAATGACAAGCCGAGAGCTGCTTCACAAACAGCCATTGTTATTTCACATCTGTGTTTTTTCTTTTGTCTTCTCTTGCCAGCTGTTTGTCATCTCATGATTTGAGTGCATTTATACACCAGTAAACAGTTGAAATACAAGAAGTGCTTTTAAAAAAACTAAAAAAAAAACCTGTGATCCATGTATGCAGCGCATGTGAAATTGAATTGTGAACATTCCTATAGTTTCCTCTGCTCTTTATAGCTCCATATTTGTTATAAGGCCTTATATGGGGGACAACGTGGTTTGACAAATGTGACATCATATTTAAAGTTTGTCAATGAAGCTTTTTGATATTGAGTTCATTATCTAAGTATGTCTTTAACACATGCTGTATTGACAAAAGAAGAAGAACAATCATACTTACATTCACACCAATGGATTTAAAGTTTTCATTGAAGCAAACATGCATGTTTTGGAAAGTGGAAGTAAAAAGCCCACGACCACAAGAGGTTGTTTCAAACTCCATATGGGAAAGTAAGAGCCCAGATTGGAACCCTGAACCTCTTAACAATGATGCAGATGTCACGGGCACGAGCACCTAACATTTGTTTATCTGTAGAGTGGTACCTTTTACTTACGACATTCATTGTTTCTGGAAGTATTCTGTTAACCCAAAAATTCCGTTGGTAGGGACGTGTTTTCCACGTAAATGGCCTAATCCGTTCCAAGCACTACTGAAACACCACATCAATTTTTTATTATCGATCAACCTGCTTGGTTCTTGTTCTTGGAACATACAGGAGACCGGTTCCAGATGACCTTAGGGGTCTAGATGCTTCATAGGGATCCAACAAATCAAGTGTTTTGTACACGAGCAGTAGTATTTTGTTGTCTATCCTTTGACGCACTGGAAGCCAGTGTTACGATTTCAAAACCGGTGTAATGCGGTCCAATTTCCTTGTATTTGTAAGGACTCTGGCAGCAGCATTCTGTACTAGCTGCAGCTTCCTGACGGATTTTTTTATCAAGACATGTAAATATACCGTTGCAATAATCCAATCTACTGAAAATGAATGCATGCATAAGTTTTTCCATGTCTTGACTCAGAAGCCCCTTGTTTCTGGCTATATTTTTTAGGGGGTAATAAGCAGATTTAGTGACTGCCTTTGGATGGCTATCAAATTTTAGGTCTGAGTCAATAATTACGCCAAGATTTCTGACTTGATTTGTAGCTGTAAGTGACATTGTGCTAAGGTGCGTGCTTATCTTTGACCTTTCTTTTTTGGCCCGAAAATGATCACTTCTGTCTTATCCACATTTAGCTGGAGAAAATTCTGGCACATCCATTCATTATTTTTGATGGATGCATTTACTCAGGGAAACTGTGGGAACACAGGAATGTAGAGTTGTGTGTCATCTGCATAGGTGTGAGAGGAGATGTCATACTGTTCCATGATCTGAGCTAGGGGAAGCATATAGATGTTAAATACGAGTAGTCCAAGAATGGACCCTTGAGGGATTCCACACGAGACATTCGTGATTATAGGTCCCACTGTATATGATTATTTTTCTTTAATTAGTCTTTAAGTTTCTTGTCACAGGACTTTTATATTTTTAATATTATTTAAATTTTTGGTCATGATAATTTAATAATAATTGTTTTTTTGTTCATTATTTTCTCCCCTAATGTAATACTTTATTTTGAGTCAATATAGTTTGTTTTTATATGTTGGTTTTTGTCATTTTTATTTTGTGTTATGTTTTTAATCTGTCACTATGTTGTTACACTATTTATAATATATAAATACTGGTCATTTTTTTGTTTTATGCATATGAATATTGTTAACTGGAGTTGTTGTCATCATATATATATATATATATATATATTTTTTTTTTACTGTAGTTAATACAATAACTGTTTTTAGTTAGTCATTATCAATTATCATTATCTCCAGTATGTTCTGGCTGTATGCATCTAAACAAAACAAGCTGAAAGCACATGGTAGCACTTTGGGTGTCAAATTCGCCTCTTGTAGGACATTTCACCGGTGTAGCACATTTTGGAAGAATTCCGTTTTTTTCCCCTACTCTCGTCTCGTTTCATCCTGTTTTTCCTGTTCATTTTGCTTTTGCGGCTCGTTTTGTGAAATATCGACAGGGCTGTCATGCTCATTAATGTTCCTCTCGGGTTCCAACTGAAAGGGCTGAAAAGATGACATGTTTATGTCGCCAGAGTCATTCTCTGGAAGCTCGGCAGCCCCAGTGATGTCACCGCCCTGCGACGTCAACAGCAATGGCGACTTACTAGTTAAACTAAATTTACAAATTGTATAAAAACAAAAACATCAAGGGGGGGGGGTGTTAATATTAAATTATTTTAACTCATAATAATGTTTATCTTTTAAGAACTACAATTCTTTCTATCCGTATAGCCCTTTAAATTGCAGTTCCAACTGCAATTCCAGTTACAGTGGTATTCTTTTACAATTACAGTTACTATATTGATTGTATTCATAATATTCTTAGCAATTAGATGTTATCTGATTAATATTGAAAAAAACAACATTTAGTTTAATGTACTATTGTTTTATTTGTGTTAACATTTACGGGAAATAGTAAAATACCTTTTTTAGAATTAAAAAAAAATACTGAAATGTTAAACCAAAGTGATAATAAAAATTTGGTTTGCAGTAGAATGATGTCCTTGCTGTGCTAATGCTTCACCTTTTGTAAAGTGCCTTGGTAGTTCAAGCCAAAGAAAAAGCAGAACACACAGCCGACCAGAGAGTCTGGTTTCGCTTATTAAAACGATTCTACGAAAGCTTGGACTTGTGGTTTCCCTTTCATTTAGGAAGACTATGCAGTTAGTTGAATGGATTTCATAGTTGGCATGCAGTTTATTTTTCAAGTGGTGATGCGGTGTACCTTTCAGAGGGGCAAAACACACCGATGACTGTATTGTCAAACGTCTTTTGATTCCTACTCGACTGCTTTAATCCCACTGGGCACAAAACAGTGTCTCCCTGTCTTCATGCATTGCCATTGAACCCCCGAGGAGACTTGGAATACAAGTGAAAGGGGTTTTATTGGACGCCCGCTAAAATTGGACACTGGCCTATACCTTTGCTTCCCAGGCACGGTGCGAGACAGGGATGAATACCTCCTCATCCTCTTTGCGTTTCTCCTTTCCTTCGAGTGAGTGGCTTTCAGGGAATGCAATTTAAATAAGGGGAATGTGATGGGAGGCCAGTAAGGCTGTTATCCATCCTAATTGAATGGATGCAGCAGCCATTCCCTTGACCCTTAAAGACAATTTTGGTTTCATGATTGCCATTTATATAGTTAATAGCAGTATGGTGCAGTGTTGCTCGGGTTTGTGTAACGTGAACACGATACAACCAAATGGCTGATAAAACATACTTTCCCTAGAGATGCAGTTGTAACGTAGTAATAGTAAAAGGAGTTAATGCAAAATCGCTTTTACATCACAATGTACAGTATTGTGGTGAGCAACGTGAAGAAAAAATGAGATAGGTTTTATGTTTTACACTTGCTGGTCTTGTGCCCCATACACTGCACGACCCCATGAGACAGCGCCTGTATTGGACAGAAAACACCAGAACAACCACCACAACTACCCATGTATCATTGCGAGCGTAGCACTTAACACTAAAAGTACCATGGGTGTCCCATTTTGGGACATCCTGGGATCATCCCCAAGACTGTCCCACTTCGGGACAGAGTGTAGCCTTTGTTTTGTAAATGGGGCCATTACTGATGCACCGCAGTGGGGCACGTCGGCCCAATCCCATTTTTATTTTTCTATCTCTAGCCCTTGGCCCTTCAAACGGAGCAATAAGGGGTAGGGCTTGAAACGTCAGCCCAACAAATTGGGACACCCCTTCACACTCACGTACATCGTACATCATAAGTCCGTTTGGCCAGTTGTTACGTAACCAAAAGCGACGATAAAAAGTCGACTAAGTTCACTTGTGTGTTTAGCAAAACTGAAAAACAAAACAAACATTACAAATGAAGAAACACAATGAACTAACATTACAATTAATGGTGTCGATTTTTTAATTTATTACACAACTTACTAGTGCACTTTTTATCGTGATTAATCTTTTTTAACTATTACTTTTCTGACTGAAGAAAACCCATTCAGAGTAGATAATACTCTGAATATTCTCTTTACTTGCAAATTCAGCCATTAGCTGAGCAGGGGGTTGGGCTAAACCTTTGTAAGTAAAGAGAAAGTATCCTGACTCAGGAAAGGCCAAACCAGTCAGGCAGGTTTGTCTCTTCCTGAGTCAAGCTACTTTCCCTTTACATGCAAATTCAGCCATTAGCTGAGGAGGGGGTTGGGCAAAACCTTCCTCAGTCAGGCTACTTTCAGACACTGTTTCTTATTACTTGACACTAACCTGCTAAACTTCCAAGGATATTTTAATAATAGTATTTTAATAATTCTAATTTATTTTAATGTATTTGTTTGACTACCCTCTACATCAGGGGTGTCCAAACTTTTTGGAAAGGGGGCCAGATTTGGTGTGGTAAAAATGTGGGGGGCCGACCTTGGCTGACGTCCTTTACGTAGAACAATATAATTAAGCAAATTTCAGCAAGCCATTCTGTGTGTCACATTTGCTTTATTTTTTTTTTGTAAGGGTTAACAACCTCGCAACTTGCCTTTGTGGCGTTCTCTTTCGACTCTCGGGCTCTTGCGAAATACTGCTGCAGTAAAATTAAACTTGCTTCAAGTTGTTCAATTTCTTGCTACGCATCTTCCCTGTAATCTTGTCATACATGTCAGCGTGTCTTGTTTGGTAATATCGCCTCACATTGAACTCTTTAAAAACAGCGACTGTCTCTTTGGAAATGAGGCAGACACAGTTGTTGCGTATTTTAGTGAGGAAATAGTCCAAATTCCACCAATCCTTGAATCGTCGGTCGTCGCGTCAACTTTCTTTTTTTTTTGTCTGTTGTCGCCATTTTAGAAAATTGGGAGTAAAGGGTCACACGGGGTAATGTTGCTTAAATGCTGCTGCCTTTTAATGGGTTAATACGGAGCAGCATTTAGTGTGCTTCTTCATATGCTGGTAGCAGTACTGCTGACCAATTTATTAAGTCTATGTGCGGGCCAGACGTTATTGATTTTATGACGGAGGCTCGGGGCCGGATGAAATTTGACCAAGGGCCGCATTTGGCCCCCGGGCCGGACTTTGGACATGTCTGCGCTACATGTTAAAAAACATTTTTGAAAAGATCAATTAACAATTTGCTGTGGATATACATTGATATACATAGATATTTAGAAATACTACAACTAAGCACACCAAACAACAGTGGTGAAAAGAAAAGCACCTCACTTCAGATTGCTGGGAAAAAATATGCAAGTTTAGTAAATACCACTCTTGATTCAGAAACAAACTGTCATTCAGGTTTCATACAATGGTGTAAATATTACATTTAATTTGAAACCAAATTAAATTAAACCGAACTAGTGCGCCACATCTATGTGCATGTGTTGTGGACCCTTCCGTTAGTTACAAGTGTTTGTTTTGTTTGCTTTGCTTAAATTAAACGAAACAAGCTTGATTCATGCAAATAATATCCTAACAGCTGATGACCAGTATTATCTACTCTGAATGGGTTTTCTTCAGTCAGAAAAGTAATAGTTAAAAAACGATTATTCACGATAAAAAGTGCACTAATCAGGTATGTAATAAATAAAAAAGGACACCACTAATTGTAATGTTAGTTCATTGTTCATTGTGTTTCTTCATTTGTAATATTTGTTTTGTTTTTCAGTTTTGCTAAACGCACAAGTGCACTTAGTGCACTTTTTATTGTCGCTTTTGGTTACGTAACAACTGGCCGAACGGATTTATGACGTACGTGAGTGTGAAGGGGTGTCCCAATTCGTAGGGCTGACGTTTCAAGCCCTACCCCTTTTTGCTTCATTTGAAGGGCCAAGGGGTAGGAGTAGAAAAATAGATATGGGATGCGGCCGGCGGTGCATCAGTAATGAACCTATTTACAAAACAAAGGCTAGGCTAGGCTTCGGGGTGGGGTAAGATTAGGGAGCACCAAAACCCCTGGTAGTTCTACAGATGCATTGTATTTTCAATATTTATATGTATAAATAAATATATATATATATATATATATTACTTTATTTTTGTATTTCCTATGCAGAAAAAAAGTATTGGTCCGAGTTTTGTTGTTGTTGTTTTTCTAAGTAAGTATTATGACTATTCCTATGATAGTGGTACCTTGACATATGAACACATCGACATACAAGCCTATTGAGATCCGACGTACAATTTGACAATTTGTTACGGCATATGATGACATGCTCGAAATACTACGATTTACAACAGTCATTTTGGATTTTCTTGTGAGAGAAATCAGCATGGGTCCCAAGAAGGTTAGTCCATGTGGTGAAAAGAAAAAAGGCTTACCATTGAAATTAAGATGGAAATGATTGAATATGTCTACGTTCTCGACGGTCCTCGTCCGACTTCCCTTCATTTTCTTTCTTTTCATTCTTTATATGTTAAGGTGACCATTATGATTAATGTAACATCGGCAAGGAAGTTGCCAGATTCATCAGGTTTTTAATCATTTATTTCAGAACTTGTGCAATGCAACAGAGAGGTACTTCTGTATTCATGTCATATTTTAACCATTACTACTGAAACATGTGCAACGTGAGGCCCTTTTAAAAGGGCTACCAGTGTTGAAATAGAATGAAAAGGAATTCGATTAGATGCTGCAAAATGAGAGTAATATTATTCAGAGAGGAAATCCATCACATTTGATGCAAAAAGCAGGGGGCAATGTTTTGGTCCGGAACTCCTGTTGGGCACTTTATTTAAATTCCTCGCCATCCCACCACCAATTTGTCCATCAGGCAACAATAGGAGATGAGGAAGTCCTGGGCAGAGTCAGTCATGAGCTGCGTGTCAGTTTGAACCCCTCTTTAATATGAGCCAGGCATGGTATTTTAGCAGCAGTGTTTTTCAACCACTCTGCCGCAACTTAGTGTCTGATGTGCCTCGGAAAATCATCCACTTTCACCTAATTGATGCAAAGGTTTTTTTGGGAAAATGAATCCGCAAAAGTGCAAACGCTGAGTGTCATGCAATACCCTTCCTTATCAGTAAGTATCAATAGGTAGTTAACTACCGTAATTTTCGGACTATAAGCCGCTACCTTTTTCCCTCACTTTGAATCCTGCGGCTTAGTCCAGCGCAGCTTATTTGTTGATTTATTTGGGTTAATAGGTAACACTTTATTTGACAGCGGCGTCATAAGACTGCCCTAAGATCGCTATGTTGATGACATGACACTATTATGGGCTTTAATGAATGCTTATGACAGATGTCTTTGTCACTTGGAAAATTACCGTATTTTTCAGACGATAAGTCGCACCTGAGTATAAGTCGCACCAGCCATAAAATGCCCAACAAAGAGGAAAAAAACATATATACGTAAGTCGCACCGGAGTATAAGTCGCATTTTGGGGGGGAAATTTAATTGATAAAATCCAACACATAGAACAGATATGTCATCTTGAAAGGCAATTTAAAAAAAAAATACCATAAAGAACAAAATGCTGAATAAGTGTACAGTATGATAATGTTGCATGAACAACGAAATGCCAACGGGGCCGGTATGTTAACGTAACATGGCTATTAAGAGTTATTCAGATAAGTACAGCATAAAGAACATGCTAACAAGTTTACCAAACCATCAGTGTCACTTCAAAACACCCAAATAACATGTGAAATGATATAATAATGTGTTAATAATTTCACACCAAAGTCGCTCCAGAGTATAAGTCGCACTCCCAACCAAACTATGAAATAAACTGCGATTTATAGTCCAAAAAATACGGTATGTCACTAAATCCATTTACTGTATGTCCAGCTCGGATCTTTCATATCTATTCAAAAGTGAGATAATATGCTGGATGGCACAAAATGACATCCGTCTAAAGCATTCATTAACGTTCATGGCAGTGTCATGTCGTAATTATGATACTTATGGCACCACTGTCAAATAAAGTGTTACAAATACTATAACTAGCGAAAGTAACTGAATAATTAGCACAGAACATGAATTTTGATTGTTATTTACATGTGTACCACTGTAATGCATGCTAGGAGGCATGTTGGACAACAACAGTGTTGACAATAGGTGGAGCAGTGATGGCCAAATGAAGCTTCTTAAAGCAATGAAGCTTAGCTGCCAATGGCGTACCGCAAGCAACACGTCACTTCCGCTCATTAATATTAATGACATTAGCTACTGTTGCTAAGTAGGGCCAAGCCACCGTTTGTCCCTAATGATAGGAAATGAATGAAAATCGTGTACGAAGGAGATGTTTACAGCGCTAAACCTACCAACTCTTTTCGAAAATGATGTGCCTGGTGCCAAATTCACTGGCAAAGATGTGGAAGAACATAAAAATGTTCAGTTAAAGAGATGGCTTGAGTGTCGAAGGCTGAAAAAGACGAAAAAAACAAGCAGACCTAAGCATAGCCTAAGCTTTTTTTATCGACGCGACTGACAATGACATTCTCCTGCTTCAACAAGCTATCCTTTACCATCAGCCCTGTCTTTCCTATATATCCTGTGGTTGTTCTACGTCTCTGACCGTTCTTGGGGGTAATTTAGTTAGCTTTGTGTAGCGATCGCAAATGCTACTCAGTGACAGCCAACGAACACTTTTAATTTTTTTATTGATAACTGTCAGGAAACGGGCAGGCAGGTGGTGTGTGGACCCAAATGCAGGGAAAGGAGGCGAGGCAGATTGTCAGTGCAAAATGATTTAATTATGGCAAGCAAAAAACAAAGTACCAAAAAATAATGACGAGATTCCAAAAAACACAGCGGCAAACAAAACTCAGGTTACTAACAAAAGGCTGCGTATCAAAACTTACTGAGGGGAACATGAGGGCTTGGAGAGACACGAGAATGCTGACCAGAATGTGGACATGGACGTAGACAGACTTTGACAATGGCGCAACAAGGAGTGACAAGAAACTGGGTGCTTTTATATACACACACGCAGACAAGGGGTAACGAGACAACGAGGAACAGCTGGGTAACAGTGGGATGCAGATTGCAGGATACACTAGGAGAAGGTACAACAGGTGAAATCAATGGGCAATCACAGAGACAAGTCACGTGAGGAGAAAACCAGCACAAAACCTAACAATAACAAATCTTAATTCTATAATTTATTTACACTTCCCCCTTACTAAAGTTGTTATATACAGTACTGTGCAAAAGTTTTAGGCAGGACACCTGCCTAAAACTTTTGCACAGTACTGTATATTTTTATTATATTATGTATATACAGGATATACTGTATGTACTGTATATATTTTCCCCAAGTGGAAGCTTCCATGATCCTAATAAATTTAATAATTAAAAAAATATATATACAGTACTGTGCAAAAGTTTTAGGCAGGTGTCCTGCCTAAAACCTTTGCACAGTACTGTATATATACTGTATATATAACAGAAACTGTAACCGTGGCAGTCAGATACCATTGTAATTCTTTTCAGGTCATTCATTGTCAGACAGAAGCAGTACGGCACAACGTTACGCTAAAAAAATAAGTTAAAAATATAAAAATGGCTTACCTCTTTGTCCTCTGAAAGACCATGCCAACCCAACAAAATGTTTACTGCATATGAAATGTGAATGGATTCAACCGATCTGGTGTTAAAGTCCGCGCAAGTTGATTCGGTCTGCACATTTTTTCCTCCCGAGTTTTTGGTTTCCGGAAACGTATGAAGAAAACATCCTTCTTGTGTCGTAATGTCTAGAGTCGTTCCTACAAGTTCCAAAAAAGCAATGCGTGATCGGCATGTTCGTTTTTGAAAGATTACCGGCAAAAAGTAGCACAAATTACTTTGTTTCTATGCGAGGGCGGGTCTATAATGTCCCACTTTCGCTTTACGATGCGACGCCACGGTCTAAAAATAGCATGCGTGCGGTACGCCATTCGTGTAAAGCTTCATGGTGGTTCATTTGGTCTTATAATGCCGCTGTAAAATAAAGTGTTACCGGCTATCTTTTGGTGTAAATATCCCATAATACAATGAGGAAAGCTGCGGTTAATAGTCCAGTGCGGCTCATCTATGAACAAATGCCATTTATGTGCCAAATTTGGTGGGTGGTGGCTTACAGTCAGATGCGCCTTATAGTCCGAAAATTACGGTACTTTGTTTAGTAATATGTATGCAGTCTTGCCAACTGACGACTTTCCAAAGCCTCTTAGCGTCATTTTTTTGTCAAAGCGACAATTCTAGAAACTTTTTCTGGTGTTTCTTAACTCACTTTTTGGTTCTCCCACTACGTTATTCCTCTCTCTTACAGCTTTCATTACAATTACATGCAAATTTAAATTATGCAAATAAGGTGATGACATCATCTAGGGGCTTCTAGCGACTTTTCGGACAGCCAATAGCTACTTTCCTTACTGGGGAGTTGGCAACATTGTGCGTATGAGGTAAGAGTGGCATTGGGGCTAGTGGCTAGCGAGCGAAACTATAACGGTGACAGCGATGGAAAAGGTTTTACAGTCGTTTTTGGTCGCTCATTTTTTTCCTTTTTCCGTCACCCCTGCCCATGACACACTGAGGCCTTGTGAAATAAAAACAAAAAAACAACAATACAAAAAAAGGTCGCGTCTTACGCATTCTCACCACGCGCGTATCAGGAAAAATCGTTACTCTGCGGCTGCGGAGGTTTGAAAAACAGACTATATTGGGCTGTGCGCTGAGAGGCCGAGGGAAGGGAGAGGGAGTTGTGTGTGAGCGATAACCTTGCCACACTTTCTACTGGGCTAAGACTTTCCAGCATGGGCGGGTGAAGAAAGAGAGGATGAGTGGCGGAGGGAGCGGTGGAAGATGCTTCCTGCCGCTTCCCTCTCAGCGGTGGAAGAAGTGATGAAAGACTGTGAGGGGAAACGCTGCTCTATTGTTTTGGTGTCTCGAAATCTTTTTTTTTTTCTTTCTTACTTCTACAAAGCTGCATTTATGTTTGCAGGGAAATGTATTTTTACCCTGCCACAGAGGGGGGAAATCTAAGTGACAAAGTGATAGAGCCAAGGGAGAAGTTCAGGGTGGACGCGGCAGTGGAACATCGTCACCAAAAGACCACTGTTTGATTCCGCTTTCCCAGCAGAGGGTAAAGATAGAACTTGCTGTGTAAACACGTTGATGCTTTCCAAGTGTGGAGGTGTATCTCCAAAACAGGATCAACCCTTAGCCTCGCCCCGGTTATTATCACGGTAACCACGACAACTTAACACAGTCTTTCCAAACCCTTCGGTGGGTATCATGGTATTTCGTGAAAAGCGATCATTCACTTGGGACTCTAAAATGTCTTTTATTTATAAACACTTGTGAATTTTGGTCCGTTATTTCATTGTATACAACAATGTCACTGCTGTTAACTGATGTCTACATTGTCTTTGAGTTTGATTCGTATGCTTTCTTTTCATTTAAGACAATTGCAAGTTCATTAGGTTCATTGAACAGTAAGTGGTTCTTTGTTTGATATTAATGGAGTCTATTTTGTCTCTAATGGACCTAAACTTGGCTTGTCTTCACTCAACATCAAGTGAATGAGTTCATTTAACACCAAGCCATATGCCAAGTGATTTTTATGAAAATGTGATTTGTCGACCCTTTGTTGACCCTGCAAAGTACAACACCATATGCAAACAATGTACAAACTAGAGGTCGACCGATATGGGATTTTAAAATACCGATGCCAATTTCTAACATTTTTCAGCCAATTGCCAATAGCCAATGCCGATTTTGTAAACCGATATACTTTTAAAAATTTGTTTAAAGCACGTACAGTAGATTAAGAAAGGCAATTAAAAAAAAAAAATCTTCAACAGCTTTACATTTACAGTGATCCCCTGAGACTTAAAGGATTAATTCGGTCTAGTGCTACCAAACCAACGAACTTAGCACTCCCTTTTATGATTTTACACACACAGCAAGAACAGTATATTTCTTTCAAATAACTAAGACCACCAGGACGTCACGACAAGATGTAAACAAGTGAGAGTGAGCGTTGAAGAGGATACTCGCCATGATAAAGCTAATGCTAACGAGAATGCTACGCTAACACTACGAGTTACATTTTGAGTGTAAGGATCACTCAGTAAAAACCTTAAAAGGCTAAAGACACATTGCGTATTCTCTCATGCAAGATAAAAAAAATGTCACAACATTTATAAAACAGTCAAGCCTGAAGCTTCCTGTACCAGGCTGCTTTCAAGCTGCTGCAATTAAGTTACAGTATTCAGATACCAATAAACAAAACAAACTCTTCATCTCAGTCCAAATCACAACCATATCAATTCAAGTCTTAATCTTCAGTATCACTTTTGAACAACTACACCAACTCGAAGTAGACGGCACGCCTCAAGTGTCAGTATCAACATATAAATCGCTCCTGAGTATAAGCCGCAGGACCAGCAAAACAATCAAAAATGTGCAACTTATAGTCCAGAAAATACGGGAATTGAAAATTGAAATAATGAAATAATGTCTGATGTTGATGGAAAGGCTTGCCAGTTTCATTGAAGCATATACAACAAAGTTGTTTTTGATCATGATGGCAAATGTGAACATCAGTTTAATTGAAAAACTAAATTGTCATTGATTTTCATGAAGAGTTTGGCCTGAATTGTCATTGATATCGGTAAAACCAAATACTTTAGATTTACTGAAAATTAAACTTTCAATGGTCGGTTGTCCATGATTTTGAAAGAAACAACCATCATGTAGAAAGGGCTAAGGTCGAACTCAATGGGACCAGACCATCACAAATACTCACTCCTGCTCATTGATGCAGTATATGTAAACGATTTGCTATTTCGTTCACAGTTCCATCTGAAATTATGTTTAGCTTTTAGCGGCTATTATGTTTAGCTTTTAGCGGCTAATGATAAAAATAGACATTTTGACTGGGAGGGCTGTCAGTAGTTGGGGGTCGGGCGACCAAGGCCCCTGCCTTTGGCTGTCGCCCAACTCCCTATGCACCCGACCCCTTTGGCCCCTCTCACAGGTGGTGAGCCCATGGGAAGTGGGACCCACGTTGCCATGGGTACAAGCCTGGGCACCAGAGATTCGCCTTCGAGCCCCACCTTCAGGGTGGATGTTGTGGGGCTGTTGTGATCTAACACGCCTCTACAACATCGCATGGACAGTGCCTCTAGACTGGCAGACCGGGGTGGTATTCCCCCTTTTTAAGATGGGGGATCAGAGAGTGTGTTCCAATTATAGAGTGATCACACTCAGCCTCCCCGGTAAAGTCGATTCAGGGGTGTTGGAGAAGATGCTCCATCGGGAAGTCTAATCTCTGATTCAGGAGGAGCAGTGTGGTTTTCGTCCCGGCTGTGGAACAGTAGACCAGCTCTACACCCTCAGCAGGGTCCTCAAGGGCCCATGGGAGTTCGCCCAACCAGTCTTCGTATATGTGTTTTGTGGATCTGGAGAAGGCGTTTGATCGTGTGCCTCGGGGAGTCCTGTGGGATGTGCTCTGGGAGTACGAGGTACCGAGCATCTTGGTAAGGGCTGTTTGGTTCCTGTACGACCGGTGTCAGTTTTTGGTCCGCATTGCCGGTAGTGAGGGTTTTTGTTCCCAGTGAGGGTTGGACTCCGCCAAGGCTGCCCTTTGCCACCGATTCTTTCAATTAAATTTTTATGGACAGCATTTCTAGGTGCAGCCGAAGCGTTGAGGGAGTCCGGTTTGGTGGTCTCAGCCTTGCATCTCGGCTTTTTGCAGATGATGTGGTGCTGTTGGCTTCATCAAGCCGTGACCTCCAACTCTCACTCGAGTGTGAAGCGGTTGGGATGAAGATCAGCACTTCCAAATCCAAGACCATGGTCTTCAGTTGGAAAAGGTGGCGTGCCCTCTCCAAGTTGGGGAAGAGATCTGCCCCAAGTGGAGGAATTCAAGTATCTTGGGGTCTTGTTCATGAGTGAGGGTAGGAGCCAGGGGGAGATCGACAGACAGATCGGTGCAACGTCTGCAATGACACGGACTCTGCACCATTCCGTAGTGGTGAAGAAGGAGCTGAACCGAAAGGTGAAGCTTTCGATTTCCATTCGATTTATGTTCATACCCTCACCTATGGTTTCGAGCTGTGGGTCATGACCGAAAGAACAAGATCCCAGATACAAGCGGCCGAAATGAGTTTCCTCTGGGTGTCCAGGCTCTGCCTTAGAGATAGGGTCAGAATCTCAGTCATCCGGGATGGACTCTGTGTCGAGCCGCTACTCCTCTGCGTTGAGAGGAGCCCGTTGAGGTGGCTCGGGCATCTAATTCGGATGCCTCTTAAATGCTTCACTAGAGAAATGTTCCGGGCATGTCCTACCGGCAGGAGGCCCTGGGGACGCTGGAGAGACTGTTTCTCGGCTGGCCTTGGAATCCCGCTGGAGGAGCTGGGTGAAGTGGCTGGGGAGAGGGAAATCTTGGTTCCCTGCAAAAGCTGTTGTTTCCGTGACCTGACCGCGGAATATGCGGTACATGATGGATGGATGGATGGGCTGTCAGTGATCATTCGTTCCAAGTTTAAATGGATAGGACCATAGGACGTCTATCGTCGTCAGTGGGCCTGAAACATTAACATTCACTCATGAAAAGAGTTGCCAAATCCTCTACGCTTCGCTTGGTGTTCATAAGCCTTTAAATTAATTGAAGACTAAATTGTCCTTCAAATTCGGTTTATTAAAACTACTACTTTGACTGACAGGCAATCTGTGCAGTCATGACTCCACCCCTATACAGACACGCTTGGATGAGTTTAGTGTGAGTTGTTCCGTGGGACTGGTTTTCGTTATAGAAAGATGTAATACATTAACAAGCAAATGAATGAAACCGCATTACTTAAACACAGAAAAGAAGTCATTTCTTCGGAAATGTTGACTTTCCTGTTATTTAGAAATAATTAGGATCAGTCCCTCATCTGACACAGGCTGAGTAATTCCTAATGCGAGTGTCAGCGTGATCCAGTTGCGATCAGCTTGACTCTCCACGAGTAAACACATGCACAAATGCAGCGTTTAGGTGTCAATAGATTGCAAGCAGATGACTCTTAAATTCCCTAAACGGATGCCAGTTTGCTATTCGGTAAGTTGCTTCTTCTGGGTTCAATTTTATGTTGTTTTTTTTATCTTTCTACTCATGAAAGCGCTGAGAATACAGAAAAATCAACTTAAACTGTTGTCATGTTTGGCATGTTATGTCTACACCAGTCCCAAGTCCTAAAATTGGCGACTTAAGTCTGATTCAAGTCAAGTCATGTGATTTGAATCCCAAATCTCTAGATTTAGGAAAAGCCCGTGAGGAGAGAAAAAAAAAAAAAAACGAGACACTAGCATTTTCAGACCTCACTTATGTGCAGTAAAGGGAAGCCACGCATTACAGATTATACGTTGTCTTGTGCATGTCGGGACAGCGCCGCTGATATGGCGGCCGCTTCTCCCTCTGGGAGGTCCTGACCTGAGGCTAAGCGCTCTTTTTCCTCTATAGGGGAGAGCAGCCATGACATGTTCAGTGAAAATAGAGAAGAATCTATTTTGGGTGAGTCAAGTGTTAGGTTATATTTCGTTGTAATATAGAGCATTCTAACCATGGAACTTCCAGGATATGTTATTGAAACTTTTCGTAACATGCTTCATATTTGATTTATTTCAAGTTAATGCAGCACTGTGTGATTGTTTAGCTTTAAACTGAAGACATTATTATGGTCTGACAGAGTTCTTTTAAAAATATGACTAACACTGACAAGTTCACTTAGCATTTAGCAAATTATGTAGCTTCAAATCCTGTTCAGATTTTATTTGATTTTTTTGCCTGAAAGAGTTTGAAAGAGAGAGTTTTGTTCTGAAAACGTATGAAAAAGTATGTTAGGTTAAATTGAGATGAAAATCTCTTTTGTTTGTTTGTTCAAGTTTACTATGATATAGTTGGTTTATTAGTTTAACCCTTTAACATTGGACGTGTTGACGACGACACATTTACGCATATCAACTTCGAAGCTTCATCACGCTGTAATTAAGTCACCCACGTGCCGCTTGTTGGTCTCATTTAAAAGTGCGGAAGTTGCGGTCCACTCCAATTTTTACTTGAAGTCAATCGACCAAGTAAAATAGGAGATAATGTCATTTGAGTTTTATAGTTTTATTGCCCTCATAAATAAACATTAAAACATTAAAATAAGCATAAACACATGGTCCATGCAGCGTTTTAATGTTTATTTATGATGTGTTTATGTCCATATTTCCATAAATAAGCATCAACACATGGTCCATGCAGCGTTTTAATGTCCATATTTCCATCAGTTCTTTTTCTTTCTCAAAACCGAAAGCACTATGAAAAATTACATATCCCAGGGGCAATTGTGTAGGTCAAGAAGGAGGGACGAGACGTGAACCTAAGGAGCGCCACCTAAGGAGAGAGAGGCGAGGTAAGGAGCCACGGCCTGTTGGATTGAGCGACTTTGCGACCTAAATTTAACAAAAATTAATGTATTATTTCATCAATTCCAGGTAGAGGAAAAGCTAGATTTGTCGTTGTTTTCGTCAGATGAGTCGGCGAGTGAGAAGTGACAGCCGTGCACAAATGGCGGAACGGTGGACTGTATGACGTAGTGTGATGTAGCCGTGTGTCCTGTTCAAGGAGAAACTGAGTGGCATGCAAGAAGAAATTGAACTGAACTGGTTTATTGTAAATATTTTTTTAATACTTTTTTTTCACTATCTTTTCAACTTGTATACAGATGTGTGTGTTCAAGAAACTTAATTGTATGTATAATGCTGATAAGGTGATGGGTGCAATACCTAACCTCAGAAAGAGATACCCTTCAAACCCTTTTTGTGTTAGATGATATATATATTCACTATTTTACACTGTTGGTGTACTGCATATAACCTGTTTTGACCATAGTATATAAAAAGGACAAAAACGCCTATGACCATACCTGCTGTTTCTGTAGAATTATCAAATATAAAACTATTCATTCTCATTTTTTTCTGTTGAGTGTTTATCCTATACAGTTGAATAAATATTATCAAGCTTCAAAACGTTTCGTTGAGCATGTTTTGTTGTCAATGGGACATCAATATTACAAATTTTGACAAAAAATGTTTGGATTTTTTGTGTGTGTTTTTTGGATCCAAAATGTTGATTTAATTGATCAGTGAAGAAAATAACAGTTTGGACATGAAGATTATGGTGTCCTGAAAAAAGGACCCAACCAGGCCATTGTGAATTGTTTTTTTTTTTTAAATATAATGGCAACATCAAAGGCATGCAAATCCAGACAAAATAGGCCCAGGTATTAAAGTGTTGTTAATTGATGACGCAATAGTGTAAACAAAAATACACATAGGCTAAAAATTCTCTATGCATACTAGCATATGTAGGTAAGTTCCATTAAAGATTTTCTTTACTATCTAGAAAAATGTACTCCTCGGTTGTCTATAAAGGTGTGCTGTAGGTTAATTAACCCTTTCACACCGAACGTGTCGGTAGAGAAGCGTTTATGCATGTCGTCTTTGAAGCTTCGTCACGCTGTAATTACTTTACCCATGTGCCGCTGGTTGGTCTCATTTCAAAGTGCGGAAGTTGATGTCCACGCCAGTTTTTATTTGAAGTCAATCGACCAAGAAAAATGGGAGATAATATCATTTGAATTTTATAGTTTTATTGAACTCATAAATATGCATTAAAACGCTGCATGGACCATGTATCTATCTCCACATTTCCATCATTTCTTGTCCTTTTTCAAAACCGAAAGCAGCACAAAAGACTACATATCCCAAGAGCCGTTGTGATGTCAAGAAGGGTGAGCCGAATGTGGACATTTTTAATAAATTTCCGAGCGATGCGCCAACTAAGGAAAAGGAGGCATTCGAAGCAAGCAACGGCCAGTTGGATTGAGCGAGCGACTTTGAAACGTGCAGAATGAATCTAAAACTAAATTTAGCGCAAGCTAATGCATTATTTCATTAACTCTAGGAAGAAGATGAGCCGTATTTGTCGTTGTTTTCCTGGGATGAATCGGCGCCTCGGCGAGTACAAGTGACAGCAGCGCACAAACGGTGAAAGAGTAGGCTGTGTGACGTTGTGTGTGACGCAGCTCCGTGACCTGTTCATGCAGAAGCTTTATTGAGAGCGCAAAAAAAAAAAACTTTATTGGGTCGTATGCCAGAAAAATTTTAATTGAACTGAACTATTTGTCAATATTTTTTAAAATACTTTTTTTCAATGTTATATATATTTTTTATTCACTATAATCTTTTCAATTTTTATAAAGATGAGTGTTAGAGAAGCTTGATTGCATGTACGTATATACTTTAGATAAGGTGATGGGTATAATACCTGGACCATAGTATGTGTAAAGGCCAAAAACGCCTATGACCATACTTGCTGTTTGTGTTGACTTGCCAAACATAAAACTATTCAATCTTACTTTTTTCTATTGAATGTTTATCCTAACAAGATGAATAAATATTATCAAGCTTCAAAACGGTTGGTCGAGCATGTTTGGTTGTCAATGGGACATCAACATTACAAATTTTGAAAAAATATTTTGGGATTTTTTTTGTCTTTTTGGGTCCCAAATGTGGATTATAATTGGTCAGTGAAGAAAACAACAGTTTGGACATGAAGTTCAAGGTGTCCTTAAAAAAGGGACCCAACTTGGCCATTGTGAACAATTTTTTCCTTGAAATATAAAGGCAACATCAAATGCATGCAAATTCGGCCAAAATAGGCTTAGGTGTTAAAGGTGTTTCATTTTGATTAAAATATGTTTTAGCTTTATTGAAGACTCCAAATGTTCTTACATTCATTTAACAAAAGTCAGGCTTGATTTATTTAAGCCTTTAAATTTTCTTAACTGTTCACAAACAAACTGTGTGTTTCTAGTTTTTGTCTGTTGATTAAGTTTTAATTTGCACCTGTACTCATTAGTCATTCCCTTTTGTCAACCAATCAGCTTCTCCCGTCGCTTTTGTCCAGCTGTTTGTTGTTTTCTCGTCAATTTGTTTGTATTTAGTTCCCGCCTTTAAGTTTTTGTCAGGTCATTGATGTTGTTACTGTTGAACTGGGTCTTGCCACATTCTGTGTCTTTGAATCTTGTTTTTCTTAGTTTACTCCTTGCTCAGAAGCTTTGGCTTCCTGCAATTGAAACTGCGTTTGACATTTAACAAAAAAGTGTGGACTCTAAACTGGGTTTTCCATGAACAAAGACAGTGTTTTCTTTAATAAACACCAAACTTTCTTTGATGTTTAGGAAAAACACGCTAAGTTCATTCAAGTGTCATTAAAAATTTCATTTGATGTCGGTGAAACCATCTATTAGGGCTTCTAAATTGCTCGTTGACGTGAATGAAGAAGTGTTGCATTTAAAGTGAGTCATTCTGAGTCAAGCATAAAATAAGCCCATCGTATTGAAAGTTCCAAAGGGGAAAAAAACAACTTGTACGTGAATACAAATTTAAATATTAATGTGATGAATTGCAACCAGAGCACATTAATCAACGCTGGTGTCAACTGGTCGAAATGCTCGGGTTCCCATCCTCTGGCAGGACACGTTGCATTATTTTCAAATCGGTCACACATCATTTGTCAGTGAGCGCATCATTTGCAAACAATAATCCAGTGACAGAGATGGGTTGGCTGGAGTAGCCTACAGAGCGGTGGCGGCGGCTGGTGGGGGTTGGAGGGTGGGGGTCCTACCCCGGCCCTGACCTCCTCCGCATGTGGATCCTCATCTGGGGCGAACGTGTGCAGTCATCGCAACAATTTAGAAGGCCCTTTCGAAGGCTTCCAGATAGAACATTTGATGAGTTAGATTGACAGCTTTTTGGTGCCTGTGTTTTTCTTGCGCATCTGTCTTTCCCTCTTCCCGACCTCGAATCCGGCGAGGAAATCATTGCGTGAGACCTCGTGGTTCTCCGGTATCTGTGACAGGGCTCATCAGCGCGCCATTAATTAGGGTCTAAATAACAAAGCACAAACAATAAACACTCGGCCGCAAAAGCCACAGCCGCGCCGTAGCACTTGAGGAGCTCGCCAAAGAAAGTAAATAGAATAATCCTTTCAAGATTGAACAGGGCAAGGGAGTGAAATATAGTAGATAGCGGTACACGGATGTCATTCATTGGACTGCCCAATGAAGTCGTCTTTCACTTTGTGCACATGTGCGACTTGGCACGGTGTGTCATTCCTAAAATAACCTGTTTTGGAGCGTTGGTCCTTTTTGCCCATTGGAATGGATTTCTACGTGTTTACGGAGAAGTGTGTTTAAACCGTCCTTCCTGTATGTGTGTGTGGTTGAATGGGGAGTAAGTGAGTGCATGCAGCAGGGGGAGGGCAGAGGGGACAGCTGTAAGGCAATCACTTCATAAGTGAAATACCACTCCCTGTACAATAGTCAACCGCAAACCAGAGCTGTGGTGCAAATGTTTTTCCAACCTGGCATAGATCCAGGGGCGGACTGGTAATCTGTGGGTTCTGGAGGATCACAGAACGGCCGGTGCCCTGGACGGCCGGCGGCCGCCATTCATTATAGATCACTGTTTTTGTCCCCCCTAGCCTCTGATTATCTACAGTTTGCATCCAATCCGACAGGTGGCAGCAATGCGCCTGGCTGTTCATCGCCAGTCCGATAGAAGAACGAAAGAAGCACAAAGTTGCCTTCATTGGTTCCTTGTGGAAGCAAAATGGCGACGAGCGTTAATGCCCAATATGGATGGTGGTGGCAAAAAAAGAAAAGAGAAGGGTGGCGCGGAGAAGGTTAGGAAGAAAAAAAATAAAGAAACTGGAGAGCAAAGCATTAAAATGTCATAAATTGACAAATATTTTCGCAAGCAGCAGTCTGGCTGCAACGGCCACGTTGGGTAACAGCAGCCCAGCCCCGGCGATGGTGAGAGGGGGCAGCCGCTCTGACGTGCAGCCGGTGCAGGGAGGGAGAAAAATAGAGGGAGGAGGTAATGATAAGCTGGTGGAAGTTCGAGAGGGAAGTTCCCCAGACAAGCGCAGAGCAAGTAAAAAGGGATGAAGAGCGTCACTTGCTCGGTATACTGGCAATTGTTATCCACAAGGTAGGTACATTTTAAATGAAATAAATGACAATTAAAGGGTTAGTGCCAGCTAGTCGATGTACCCGTTTGCAATCGTGTCAAGTTATAATATGCTAGTCCTACTATCACTCTCCTAAGAAAAAATATTATAGCTGTAAAACAACGTATGCACACGCAGCAGCAATATTAATTCAGAAGAAATATAACAAAATATTAATAAAATGAATGGTTTTACTTTAAAGTTTAGGTAGTTAAATTGATATATATTTTTAATCATTTATATATCGTTTTGTTTTCTGGTTAATACTTTCCAATGAAGGTTATGTATACAGGATTTGTCTTGAAATGTTTTTTGTATTTTCATTGAAATTTATTATTTGTATGGCAAGATTAATTATGGCAGGGGTCTCCAAACCGGTCCTCAAGGGCCACTGCGGGGCCTGGTTTTTCTTTCAACCGATCGAGTACCGACAGTTTAACCAATGAAGTTTCTGCTAAAACAAGCAGCACCTGACTGCAATCAACTGATTACACTTGTAAGAGGTGTAGTCTTGTTTTGTTGGAATGAAATCCTGTGCCCGCTGCGGCTTTATGTGGAATAGTTTGGAGACCACTGAATTATGGCATAAACAATGAAATCGTGTTATAGACAGAGATATATAGAGATATATTATAATCAATTGGATACATGAATGAATGAATGAATGAATTTATTGTCATCATCATCATAATCATTGACAGTTTCAGAATGTGGAATTTGCCCGAATACATAAAACTTGCTTTGAAGAATACATTTTCATTTGTTTATTCAGGTCTATCATAGAGCTAGTACAGAAAATGAACCCAACTCCAGTTCAGCCTTGCAGTACTTTGAGCGCCCCAAGTCAGACAGTGACAGTCTAGACATATTTTCTTCATTTTCTCTTAAAGTGCAAGAAATTGATGCATTTTACAATAAAATGTAAAAAAAAAAAAAAATTCTCCCCGAGGGTTTGGCGGTATGCCCCCGGACATCCCTACGGGGTCTGTTTCCCTTCGTATAGCGTATCTTGTGGGCTGGGCTGAGTCAAAGTCCAGGGCTGCTTTTTAGTCCCAGTCCGCCCCTGCATAGATCTGTTCCTCCACACAAAGATTTATAGGGGAAAAAATTATATAGAGTATATATATATGTGAAAGAAAAAAATTATTCATGTATGTGTATAAGAAACACACACAAAAAAAATCACTGATCAAAAACGGTCATGATCACCATGTGCCAATGAATCTCATGCACTTCCTTTTTTTTCTTTTTCACCTGTCCTGTTCAGCTGCTTAGACACGGAGAATAGGAATCTGAGTGTCCTTATGATCTAAACAGTTTTAAAGCAGAAGTTCAGAATTTTTTACATTAGGCTTAATCTTCGAGTTAGTGGGGGTTTAACCCTTTAACACCTAAGCCTATTTTGGCCAAATTTGCATGCATTTGATGTTGCCTTTATATTTCAAAGAAAAAAATGTTCACAATGGCCAGGTTGGGTCCCTTTTTTTAGGACTCCTTGAACTTCATGTCCAAACTGTATTTTTCTTCACTGACCAATTATAATCCACATTTTGGACCCAAAAAGGCAAAAAAATCCCAAAATCTTTTTTTCAAATTTTGTGATGTTGATGTCCCATTGACAACCAAACATGCTCGACCAACTGTTTTGAAGCTTGATAATATTTGTTCAACTTGTTAGGATAAACATTCAATAGAAAAAAATAAGATTGAATAGTTCTATGTTTGACAATTCAACACAAACAGCAGGTATGGTCATTTTTGGCCTTTACACATACTATGGTCAAAACAGGTTATATACAGTGCAAATGGTGAGAAAAAAAAAAAATATATATATATATATATATATATATATATATATATATATAAGGGTTTGGAGGATATCTCTTTGTGAAGTTAGGTATTGTACCCATCACCTTATCAAAAATATATATGTACATGCAATCAAGCTTCTCGAACACACATCTATATAAAAATTGAAAAGATTTTAGTGAAAAAACATATAACATTGAAAAAATGTATTTTCAAAAATATTGACAAGTAGTTCAGTTCAATTAAAATTTTTCAGGCAGGCGACCCAATAAAGTTTTTTTTTTTTTTTTGCGAACTCAATAAATCTTCTTGAACAGGTCATGGAGGGAGCTGCGTCACACACGTCACACAGCCTACTCTTTTGCCGTCTGCGCGCTGCTGTCACTTATACTCGCCGAGACGCCGACTCATCCAAAGAAAACAATGGCAAATACGGCGTAAACGTGTCGCTGCTGACACGTTCGGTGTTAAAGGGTTAATTCAATTCAATTTTATATGTATAGCCCTGTATTACAACAAGGTTGTCTCAAAGGGCTTTGCAGAGTCAATATGATACACAGTCAGAAACTCTAGGTGAATTAGATAAAGTTCATGTCCTTCAAGACCTGGGCATCCCCCATCCTTAGACCCTCCATGTCTGCAAGGAAAAACTCCAAAAACCCTTTGGGAAAAATGAGAAACCTTGGGGAGAACAACAGTCAGGAGAGATCCACTCTCAGGACGGACAGGCTATAGATGCACCAGGACTTATGGTGGGTATTAGCAGCAGGTCCAGTTTGTAAAGATGCGATGTAATGAAGAAACAAGAGGAGGTCCATCCAGCCAGATGAGACGGGGGGCAACAAGGACGGCCATCCAGCCAGGGGTCAGGATAGTCAGGAGGCTGTGGCTGAAAAATAGCCCCTCCCCAGAGGGGAGTGGGGAAAGGGAACACCGGGTGACGAGTAATGAAGAGACTAGTCAACTAGATATTAGAATTAGAAAAGAGAAAGTAAAGATAAGTGGTAGGTAGAGTGGGAAAAAGGGGATAGGACTCAGTGGGTGTACTTCCCCTAGCCTTATAGCTTCTAGTGCAGCTTAGACTGAACTGTGCGTCTAGTCCGATTTCAACTAGCCTGACCATAAGTTTTGTCAAATAGGAACGTTTTTAGTCTAATCTTAAATGTACAGACTGTGCTGGCTTCTTTAATACTAGCTGGAAGCTGATTCCATAAGACAGGAGCTTGGTAGCTAAAGGCTCTAGCGCCCACTGTACTTTTAGAGACCCTGGGAACTACCAGTAGACCTGCATTCTGAGAACAGAGTGTTCCGTTGGGGCGGTATGGAACCAGCGCATCAGTGAGATAAGATGGCCCCAAACCATGAATGGTCTTAAATGTAAGAAGGAGGATTTTAAATTTATTTCTAATTAGTAGGTTGAGTTGATTTCGACAAATCCGTCCAGATTGTAAGGTATTTGTTAGTTTCAGCGCTGCGGAGTGGTTAAGCTAGCACGAGTACAGATCGGTGAACAGATCCAACATAGTCAAATAAATTCAAAATGCAGATCATCATCAACACCCATGTGGCCAAATCAATGTCACAAAAAACTGCCATAATTCATTTAATTCTGGAGGACTATTTCTTTTTAGATGCTTAATACGACCACAATAGAAAGAAGTGCTTCGACCACTCTTGCTTACGCTGCATTCGAGGAAGGTGGGAAGTCGGCTTATCCCGCTCAGAGGGTGCAAGTTGCGACTTCAAAGCGTTCCAAGCGAATGTAAACAGCAAAGATGGCTGATAACGACAAGTTTTTTTTTTTTTATTTGGCCATCAAAAGACATTTGACCTCCAGCAAAGCTGCCTTCTCGTAAGCGTTCAAATAGTGGAGACGTTCCATTGATATTTTTCCAGATTGGAGGTTGGAAACTCCGACTTCCCACCTTCCTCGAATGCAGCATCATTCTGCTGTGTTAACTGACAGCAGGCAACATGGCGAAATGTGCATTTAGAGACTGTGGAAACAGACAGAAGAAATGGGCTTAGGAAAGTTTCCACAAATACCCTATGAAGAACGAGGAACAATTTAAACTGGTTACTTGCTGCTGGCTACGACAAAAAAATCAGCAGTGCAAAAAAACGATGTGATATCACTCTGCACTTCTGGATTACAAATGTTGTTCATACTGCACTGCAATTATTGACATGCAATGGTACGTTTTAACAACTTCATCCTGAAAACATAGCCAACATTATTGATTGCATGGGTCATAGATGATTTTCATGTGTGCATATATTGTTTTTTATTGGCATGCTAATTTGGCCCAATTGACTTGCGCTACCTTAGTTAAAAAAATATATATATATATATATTGTACAAACTAAAGATGTCCCGATCGATCGGCGTCCCGATCGATCACGTCATTTTCAAAGTATCGGAATCGGCAAAAAAATATCGGACATGCCTTTTTTTTAACATATACAATATATATATATATGTTTTATTTAAATCGTTTTCTAATTGTATTTAACGTTACAGACAAAATGTCTTACACTCATTCAGAGTTGTTTTGACTTAAAGTAGGGCTATCAAATTTATTGCGTTAACAGCGGTAATTAATTTATTTTTAATTAATCACGTTAAATAATTAACCACATTAAATAATTAACGCATGCACTGCACGACCCACTCACGCATTGTCGCATTCAATCTATAAAGGCGCCGTTTTACCTATGTATAGAGCTAAAAGGTAGCGTATAATGAGTAGAGAGAATTTTGACAGCCTTTGAAGCCTTTCTTTATTTGGCTAAAGCCTAACAATTCCTCTCTCAGCAATTGAAAATATAGTGGGAGGCAATGTGGGGACAAAAGGTAGTGTTTAATCATTTTCTCAACACCCTGTGTTCTTTCCCAACGCAGAAAAGATATATCAATTGGTGCCCCTACGCACAGTCATGGTTGCACTTCCCATCATGCATTTGGGCAGAACAGTTAAATGGCTGCAGTATCATTTACTGGAAGCTCAACAAATACACTAGATGGCAATATTTAGTCACAATATACAAAGTCACATTTATCCTTTAAGAATTACAAGTCTTTCTATCCGTGGATCCCTCTCACAGAAAGAATGTTAATAATGTAAATGCCATCTTGAGGATTTATTGTCATAATAAACAAATACAGTACTTATGTACTGTATGTTGAATGTATATATTCGAGTTTTATTATTTTTTTCTTAATGCATTGCCAAAATGTATATGATCGGGAAAAATTATCGGGAATGATTGGAATTGAATCGGGAGCAAAAAAAAGCAATCGGATTGGGAAATATCGGGATCGGCAGATACTCAAACTAAAACCATCGGGATCGGATCAGGAGCAAAAAAAAAACATGATTGGAACAACCCTACTACAAACCCATTCTTTGAAATTTGGTTCCAAGTCTTTCCATTTAAAAAATTGCTTCTCGATGTCTGAATCTGACCTAAATTGTTAGCCGAAGTGCTGTCATACTTCAGTTCAGGTCAGTGGCAGTCCCTCACTTTTGTGTTACCTAAAAATGTGAGCATTTTTACTGATTGTTTCTCTCTTTTGTGGCTGATGGATGGCTAATGTCTTGCAGAATGAGCAGTTCAGTCAATTTTACTCTTAAGTTACTTCAGGGCTTGACTGTGAAACTAGTTCCTAAATTGTCATTACACTAGCATGACATTTCTGGACAAGCTAGTAGAGTCATTCATGACACTACACCAGTACTTCTCAAATGGTGGGGCGCGCCCCCCCAGGGGGGCGCAGAGCGATGCCAGGGGGGGCGCGAGTGACCTCGGGGAACATGCTTTTTTTTTTTTTTTTTTTTTTGCCGTACTAGAATAAAGTGTACTTGCACATCCACTCCGTGGGTGGCAGTGGCGCTCTCATTTTCAAAGTGCGTGCAGTATTTTTGAAGTAAGCAAGAGCACACGGAAGAGACTCATGCAGAGCTGGACTCACGCAGCGACCCACTGTCTTCTTCGGTTCTCACGTGTCCGGCCGAGAAGTGCCGTTTTCGGCTTGGGATCGTCACGACCACCGCCCTCACCTACGGTTCTCCCTCGGCCGCCGAGAATGCGCTTTTTTCGGGCCGTTTGCCTTTGACTTTTAATATAGTGGAAAATGAGGAAAGACCACTGTTTACTGAGTCTAAAAATGATTATAGCGGAGAAGCCAAATCAGTTAAGACGCCACTTAAAGACATTAGACCTCAATCTCATTGATAAGCCGCTTGACTATTTTTCAGCGAAAATGTGCCGAATACTGCCAATTTTCACAATCGTCCCGCTTTGTCAGTGTTATATCAGTAAACCAGTGAGCACTGTGGTGAATCAGCGAAAATAAAAACTTTCCTTCTGTCCAAAGACCCCCCCCCCCCCCCTTCTATTCAGTTTTGTTTTTTTTTTCGGTCAAATTTTTTGGCATGTTGTCCTGAAGAGTAAATGTTTCTAATCAATTTGAATTTGTTATTATTTACTGATTTTATTACATTTTATTTTTCAGTATCAAATGGTCAAAAATGTACCTTGAGTGTATTTTTACAGTTTGGATGTGACTTTTTTTTTTTTTTTTTCAACTTCAGGCAAATTGATGCGCGTTAAGACTTTTCTGTTACAAGCAACACAATGTTAAGAAAGTTTACTTTATCATAAGTTGATCTATGTTACTTTTTTTCTTTAATAGAAAAAAAAGGACACAATGTTAGGCTGAGGTGTACTTATAATAGTAATATAGACGAATGATACTATTTACAGTGGCGGCAGAGAGTTGGGGGGGGCGCGAAACATTTACGTCTTCCTTGGGGGGGCGTAACAGAAAATAATTGAGAAGCACTGCACTACACATACATTCATGAGTAAGACTGGTGTCTATATTACAGCTGAATTCACAGTTTCAAAAGAGAATCCCTGAGGAAGCTGTCAAAGCATTCCAAATCTTTTGAGAGCTGATTATGTAATTTCTTCCCTTCCTGTCCACTCAGGTTAAACCAACAGAATGCTGAAATATTCCTGAAAAGTGCAAAAATGCATTTGTTACACACAGATTGAAAGCTACTTTGCATCTCACAACAGGAGTAACAATTCAATAGCCTCTACACCTGAATGTGTAACGCGTCCTCATTGAGGAGGCCGAGGGGATGAAGGACATTCCACAACCCTGCTGGGACAAACTAAAATGGCTGTTTTTTAGTCAACGTCCGAGGTGGCCGTCAGGGTGTCACGACAGGTTAGTTATAATCACGCCGGATGAGGTGAGACAAGTGCTAGAGAGAAGAGAGGGAGGGGACCTCGTGATTCAAACACACCGTGACCAAGCATTGCATTGACAGATTAACATTCCCCAAGGTTAACCCAACGTATTGCAAATTTGACCCATTTTGACCTAAATATCATTATTTTTCCCGAAAGTGAGCCAAATAAGCAAAACGCAATTCTTTTCTTCAGATATTACAGATTTTATGTACACACTGATGCTGTAAAATTTCACTTGCATCTACTTAATTTTGCATCAAATCAAGAAAAATTGTTATAAAGGTGGGAATCCTTAAATAAGCCCTATTCACAGTGATGTCACTCAACTTCTGGATTACTTCCGAGTCAGGAGTGTATCGGCAGTATTTCTTCAATGGTGATTGTGTGCGCTAGGTATGTGACAAAATATCAAAATGGTGATATATTGTGATATTTTGCATCCCAGAAGGTTATCGATACGTACATGCCAAGAATCTAGATCAGTGGTTCTTAACCTGGGTTCGATCGAACGCCAGGGGTTCGGTAAGTAAGTCTAAAGGGTTCGGTGAAGGCAAAGAAATGCAGAGCCCTATTTTCGTATGCTAATTAAATCTAGGCAAGGTGGCTTTTTTACACCAGGTTTGGGACTGGTTTGCTCTCGAATTTACAGGCTTATTCCATTTCTTTTAACTGCTAGTCCTCGATCTGATGGGAGGAGGAACAGGTTTGCTCAGTGGAAGGTTGACTTACACTTGTTATGAGTGAATACAACTGACCGGTGGGCAGCGTGGTCTCAAATTTTTACCTGTTTATAAAACATGCTGTCAAAATGAGAAGAAGTTTTGAACGGAAATTTGCTCAATTATTAGCTTGCTAGCTTAAATATATCGGTTTTGAATTTGAAAAAAAAAAAAGTTTCATTACCTAATTCCGAAGGGTTCAGTAAATCCACATGTGAAACTTGTGGGGTTCCGTATGTTTAGCAAGGCTAAGAACCACTGATCTAGATATTCTTTTAAAAAGTTGTCAATGATTAAAAAAAAAAATAGTGAGGGGGCCACTCCTCACGGCCACCCAATCCCTGTGCACCCTAAATGAGAGTTGTGTCAGTGTCCTCGGCAGTAAGTCAGACTTGTTCCAAGTGGGTGTTGGCCTTCACCAGGGTTGTGCTTTGTCACCAATTCTGTTCGTCATTTTTATGCACAGGATATCAAGGTGTAGTCGTGTTGGAGGGGGTTTACAGTTTGGTGGGCTGAGGAATCCATCGCTGCTTTTTGCAGATGATGTGGTCCTGTTTGCATCAACCTGTGACCTGCAGCTCTCACTGGACGGGTTTGCAGCCAAGTATGACGCGGCGGGGAGGACGATCAGCACCTCCAAATCTGAGACCATGGTTCTCTGCAGGAAACCGGTGGATTACCTTCTCCGGGTAGGGAATGAGGTCCTGCTTCAAGTGAAGGAGTTCAAGTATCTCGGGGTCTTGTTCACGAGTGAGGGGACAATGGAGCGTGAGATTGGATGGAGAATCGGGGCAGCAGGAGCGGTATTACAGTTGCTTTATCGCACTGTTGCAACGAAGAGGGAGTGAGCTGAACGACAAAGCTCTCCATCTACTGTTCGATCTTCGTTCCTTCCCTCACCTATGGTCATGGACGATGGGTCATGACCAAAAAGACAAGATCACGGGTACAAGCGGCCGAAATGGGCTTTCTCAGGCGGATTGCTGGTGTCTCACTTATGCCCCTTTCCCACTGAAACTAGTGGGTCAACGCACGTTTTTTACAAGCCGATGCAACCCACTCGCAATTGGCATTTGGCACCTTTCCCATTGACAAAAAAAAAGCCGTGTCTTTTTTTTTTTTTCCACCCGTCTAACCCCCCCCACCCCTCCTCAGCCGTGCGTAAGGTTACGTGACGTCACCACGCTTAGATGTGCTTCGACAAGTGCGACCGAATTCATTCATTTCAAGAAAGTAAACAATGCAGAGCAACGTGGAAGCCTCCTTTCCGTTTGTGTTCTGTTTTCATGCTTTTTACTGCCCTCAAAATGGTCGAAATGCAGCAAAGGATCAACACTCTGCATGTACTGACGCAATATAGGCGACGTGAATCTTTCAGTTTGTTGATGATCTGCCTTGGCGTCCGGTCGTAGCCTCGAGCTTTTAATTCACCAGCAATATTTTTATAAATAGCTGAGTCTCGCACGGTCCCAGACATCTGTCGCTGAATCTCCTCTTCTCCACGGATGGAAAGGAGCTGGCAGGTCTCATCATCTTTCCAATGCTGGGACATGTTGTTCAATGTGGTGCGCTACTGGCTCCTTCTTCTTCTACTAGCTTTGCTGTGAGCATCGACGTAACTACAGTTGCGGGGCGTGTTAAATGGGAGGCGACTGGCAAGTTGTTATGACGAATCACGTAAGAGCCTACGTCACCTCGTAGACTAGGGTGTTGACTGCTGACCCGGGGTTTTGCTTTCACACTGCATGACGATCAGAGCCGAGGTGATTTTAACGCGGGTCGCTTGGCGGGTTGATTGACACGGGTCGAGGCGAGTCGCTGCACCTTTTCCACTGCCACCAAAAGCCGATTGTTAGTGGGTTGACATGGGTTTTTTGGCCAGTGGGGAAGGGGTATTACAGACAGGGGGAGAAACACTGCTATTCGCAAGGGGCTCAGAGACGAGCCGCTGCTCCTTCACGTAGAAAGGAGTCAGTTGAGGTGGTTTGGGCATCTGGTGCAGATGCCACCAAGGTACCTCCCTAGGGAGGTGTTCCTGACACGTCCAGCTGGGAGGAGACCTTGCAGCAAGCCCAGAACCAGGTAGAGGGATTATATCTCGACACTGGCTTGGGAGCGCCTCGGGATTCCCCAATCAGAGCTAGTAGAGGGAGGTTTAGGGATCCCTGCTGAAGCTGCTGCCCCTGCGGCCCGATTCCCAATAAGCGGTTGAAGATGGATAGATGGACCAACAAGTTGCTGCCAAAATCTTCAACCATAATAGTGTCTCAGTTAACTCTATGGCTACCACTGACAGTGCTCCACGCCCAATCCATTAAGAGTGGGAAGGGCGAATGAACGTTTGTTCATTCAAAACCATAGCATTCACAGTACCTCTTTCTGATTTTCGGGGAATTTACAGCTAGGTCGTAGGTTTGGTCTCAACATTGGTGGGGACGATATTACCATAATGGACACAATGCAAACAACGATCCAAATAAGGGATGGCTAGCTTGACGTCGTTGTTCCTTGAGGAGGCTGGCCTGACTGCAGTGGTTTTGCAGGTTAGCAAGTTAAATGTTATGTTAACTCTAATGCAGGTCCGACTTTCAGTAGCAAAATTAGTGGTGTTTCCCCCACTTCCACAACATTGACGTCTTTGTACACGACTTACAGTGGCTGCTGCTGACTGAAAAAAAAAACCTTCTAATATCCCTCCTCTCCAAAGGGGGCGAAGGAGGCGGCATGTTGTCGACATGAACCTGTCGGGGCTGTGTGAGTATGTGTGTGTGTGTCTTTGTGGCGGGACGCGGAGGGGGCTTCAAGTCATCAGTCAACCAAAAGTTGGTTTGAGGGGGGGGAAAAATGGACCGGCACATTCAGCAAGTGAAAAGGGATAAATGTAAGTCTGAACATAATGAAAATAATTTACTTAATGGTAGGGTCTATTCTATTACAATATATGGGAAGACAATCTAAATTACCTATATAAATGAACTCTTTACAGTATATAATGCAAATAAGATTGCTTAAAAGTTGGTGGGGACAATTTGAGTATCCTAAAAAGTTGGTGGTGTTATGTCAATACCGTCCCTATGCATACCTACGCCCTTGATTTACAGGTCACTTCCTGTTGAGTTTGAGTCACTGCCTAATCATTTGTGATATTCCCAGGCCCCTGACTGTTTTGTAACCCAAAATCAACAGGAAGTAATTCATAAAATGCCCCAAAATCAACAGGAAGTGACTGAAAATCAACAGGTGATTACCTGAAATGGCCCAAAATTACCTCGTTGCCTGGCATTAGCTACCACCGATGGCCATAGAAATGGGAGGGCCACATTTGAAGTGGGAGGGGTTCATTTGCTGTCACCCTCCCAGTTCAAATGGATTGGATGTCTAATAGTGACAAACTTAGAGCAAGTTAACATCAATGTTTTTTTCAGTTTGTCTAGATAATGTTATGTCTTTCATGCTTTAACATTCGGAAATGATCTTAAATTCGCCAAGTGATGTTGTTGTGTGCCTGTGCTTTGAAAATTTTTCATATTAAGACCCATTATTTATTTGACATTTGATCAGATGCATGGTCATTGATCATACAGTGATATTTAAATGAAATACATAACGGAGTGAAGCGTTACACACATATAGGTTGCTAGCATAATTAGCATTACTTAGCTGCCATTCCCACCTAATCTAGAAATGTTTATTGTAGTTCAATTTGAAATATGTATAAATTTAGCAAGACAACATATTGCTTTGTCGTAAATAAAATTATTTTTCATCAAAACTTTCGAAATTTAATGTGTTTTTGTTGAAGATCTTGGTGGTCTAAAGCAGGGGTTCCCAACCTATTCCACTAAGGCACACTGTGGGTGCAGGATTTCATTCTTACCAAACAAGATGACAACACTTTTTCCCCAATCTGGTGTTTTACAAGTGCAATCAGTTGATTGCAGTCAGGTGTGGCTTGTTTTAGCAGAAGCCTCATTGGTTCAACTGTCTCTGCTGGATCGGCTGGAACAAAAACCAGGACCCACAGTGTGCCTTGAGGACTGGGTTGAAAACCCCTGGTCTAAAGAAACTCGCAGTTTCGCAGACAGACCCAGAAGAGGCTATGACGTTATGTGAGTTACCCTCCATTGTAAAACTGCACAAACCACAAATCTGTAAAAACAGTGCCGCCTTGACATACAAATGATTTGGTCTTTGAGTTAACAGTTTACATTTAAAGTGATCCTCTAACTTAAATACATGTAGGCTCTAATAAACCACAATTGTTCTCTTGTACTAAAATATGTTGTTAGAAACACATAAAATGTTAAATCAGTGGCAATATTATATAATATTTAGTCCATATTTTGACCGTTGGTTGGCGCCATGGTTTGCGGGCTCGCAGTGTTGATGTCATTGGTATCTTGCGTGTTCAACAATTGCTTATTGCTGCCAAAACTCGCGAAGTAAAATGCCACGATGTGCTGCTTTTGGATGCAATTTCCAGTCATATGGAAACAAGGGGAGTGAAGTGAGTAGTCAAGGTGCAATTATTATTTTTACTGAATAAATGTGCACAAGTGGAAGCTTCTCCCCCTTTTTGGTCCCTGTATGCACGCATCCTACCCACCACGCGTTACAACTAACGCCCGAACATTTTTCCTGGATCCTCAGTCAAATAAGGGATCCGTCTATTTTCTGGATCCAACGGTCCCACCGCGTCTGCAATATTGGTTTCAGATCTGTCCATTGTTTTTTGATTCGTCGGTCCCACAGCGGCTTTTCGGATCAGTCTATTTTGTGGAATCGACGGCCTAATTGCGGCTGCGACATTGCCATGATATCGGTATAATTCCTGGATCTTCGAGTGAGTAAAAAATGCAGATTTGGATTACTATTGCTAATTTTTTTGTTGACTCTTCTTCGTGGGAGTTTTCCCCAAATCATACTAAATAATTAAAGCACTATGGCACGCTACAGTGACGACAGTGACTCTGACGTGGACCTTAAAACAATGTTGGGAGTTCATCAGGGAACGCGTGTTTGCGTACTGCTGAGCTCCCGAGTGAAAAGTGGTCAAGGTGGAAATATTATTTTTTGTGAATAAATGTGCATAAGTGGAAGCTTCTCCCCTTTTTGGTACTTTTATACACGTATCCTAGCTACCACGCGTTACAATGTACAAGACATGGATTACACAAGGTGTGCTCTTTGGCCTGTACTGTAAGCACACGATAGCTCTGGATGCTAACAATCTACATAATTATATTGGGATAAGTTTGAAAACGCAATATGCTTACCTTGAATATCTGCTAATAAAACCGGACAGCATACACTCTCGCTCCCAACCGGACTTCCCAACAGGACTCTCTCGCATCACCAGTTTTGCCCAACTTTTGTCTTATCAGGTATTTGCTGCACGCATTTTTCCCTGAAGCTCGTCTTGTGAACGACCGACAGTGCTGTCCTGCTCTTCACTTTTCAGATCTGGTTCAAATAGGAAGGGTAGAACTGACGATATGTTGGGAAAGCTAACGAGTGACGCGCTGGGATTTCCGCAACGGGACCAGTGACGTAACAAGAATGGCGACCTATCCATTAAAATAATTTTACAAACTTTATTAAAACAAAAACATTAAGAGGGGTTTTAATATCAAATTATTATAACTCATTCTAACATGTATCTTTTAAGAATTACTTGTCTTAAAAACAGAGGATCCCTTTAATGATTTCCTTTTTTCATAAAAACATTGTTCATAAATTGTTGTTGTTGTTGTTGTTTTTTTGTAGCTGCTTTGACTTGTGACACAAAGTTGAGAAACAAGCGCCACATGATGTCACTCACTTCTCAGAAAACATCATGGTTTGGACTTGTATTGGTATCAATAGCTTTGAAACAAGATCATTCACTGCCAACTTTTATCCTCACACAGCCTCAGTTCTAAGTTATGTGAACCTGCATTGGAATGTTCCGGTGGGAATTCCACAGGTTGGCCGTTTGACCTGACCGGTCACTTCGTGTCACCACAGTCAGTAATGAACAAGTGGACCATGATTATTGAAGATCAATCATCACATTTTAGTGCTGCACAAGTGTTGATTATAACCTCTTGTTTAGCACATACGCCTTACACTTCTGAGTGTCAAATATGGGCTTACCGTATGCTGTCTGCATGTTCTCCTTTTTCCAATTCCAAATTTAAAACCGTAAATTGAAATTTCAACCCGAACTACTGGAAGTTTCAAAACCTTAACCTTAGTTTGAAACGACTTCCATGACAATAAACCTTAAAAATGATTGTGGCTTGGTTTTATTACTGCGCAGTGGGTTGACTTGACCATAGCCACACTGGAATGCAATCTGAACACACTCCCAATTCAAATGTTAATTTCCCAACATTTCCTTTGACAATGTAAGTGAATGACCTTTGAAAGTCTTTCTCGCTCTCGTTACAGCTCATTTGCCTCTGTGCTGAAACCCAATCAGAACGTATTAGGAATTACTGGTCACGCTGGAGGGCCTGGCAGTGTTCACATCACACACACCAAAACGAGAGAACTTGACACGGAGTCAGTGGCAAAAAGTCATGGAAATATGCAAAATGGAAGCAAAGCGAATTGTGTGCCGCATTGATGACTCAGACGTAAACGTAACAAACTCCATGTGTTTAAATACAAAGTGACTATTAATATTGACCGCTATAAATCTTGAGCGTGCCACAAATGTATCTCGCGGGGTGCTCCTCCCTGCGTTTGAGTCGTTGCGCTCTCATCTTTCAAAGTTAAGTTTTTTTGGGGGGCGGGACCCTCTTGAGTGGTTTTGCTCAAATCGAACGAAATTGACTAATTAGCAGGTTGGATTAGAAGTTGTCACAATAGATACTGCACTGAATTTTCATTTATTTTGGAGCAATATTTGGATTAAGGAATTAACAGGAGTCAAAAAGAGACTCTGAGGTCATGTCCACACGTAGCAGCTAGGGTATCTCGCAAAAACAACTTTTTCTATGGTTTGGTCTATCATCCACACGCAGGCAGACATTTTGGGCATTAAAACCGTTGGTTTTTAAAAACGTGAAATTTTGATGCGTCGTTATGTACACATTAATATCCAGACGTTTGTGTTTTTTTTAAGAGTCGAAACATCACTGCCTGCGACAAAAAAAGTTCAAACGTCATATGTGCGACCTGTGTTTATTTTCAGAGACTGCGGTTACGCTTACAGAGTACTTGGAATTTTATAACATCAAATCTGCATCGCGAATGTATTAATGACATACAGTATATAATGTGCATACAGTTGTATGAAAAAGTATCTGAAACTTTTGGAATGTCTTACATTTCTGCATAAAATCACCATCAGATGTGATCTGATCTTTGTCAAAATCACACAGATGAAAAAACAGTTTCTATTTTCACTAAAAGCACCCAAACATTTATAGGTTTTCATATTTTAATGAGGATAGTATGCAAACAATGACAGATGGGGGTAAAATAAGTAAGTGAACCATCACATTTAATATTTTGTGGCCCCCCCTTAGCCAGCAATAACTTCAACTAGACGCTTCCTGTGGCTGCAGATCAGTCTGGCACATCGATCAGGACTAATCTTGCCCCATTCTTCTCTACAAAACTGCTGCAGTTCAGTCAGATTGCTGGGACGTCTGTCATGAATTGCTGACTTTAGGTCATGCCACATCATCTCAATGGGGTTTAAGTCTAGAGTTTGACTTGGCCACTCAAGGACGTGTTTTTGTTCTTCTGAAACCATTCTGAAGAAGATTTACTTCTGTGTTTTGGATCTTGTTTTGCTGCAGCATCCATCCTCTTTTTAGCTTCAACTGTCTGACAGACAGCCTCAGGTTTTCCTGCAAAAACATCCGGATAAAATATTGATTTCATTCTTCCAATAATGATTGCAAGTTGTCTAGGCCCGGAGGCAGCAAAACAGCCCCAAATCATGCCCCCTTCACCATGCTTTTACGGTGGGGATGAGTTGTTGACGTTGGTGACCTGTTCTTCCCTAACCCCCACCCCTCGTCTGTTTTTTCTAGACAGCAGTGGCTTCCTCATGGAGTCCTCCCATGAGCACAATTCTTGGCCATTGTTTTAAATATAGTTGATGTGTGCACAGAGATATTGGACTGTGCCAGTGATTTCTTTACGTCTTTAGCAGACACTCTAGGGTTCTTTTTTACCTCTCTGAGTATTCTGTGCTGAACTCTTGGCGTCATCTTTGGTGGACAGCCACTCCTTGGGAGAGAAGCAACAATGCCAAACTCTCTCCATTTCTCGACAACTTCTCTGACTGTCGATTAATGAACATCCATACTTTAAGAGATAGTTTTGTATCCTTTCCCAGCTTTATACAAATCAATAATCCTTGATTGCAGGTCTTCAGACAGCTCTTTTGACCAAGCCATGATGGACATCAGACAATGCTTCTCATCAAGACAGTTCTTACCAAGTGTGTGTTTTATAGTGGGCAAGGAAGCTTCAAACCACTCATCAGTGATTGGGCACACACCTGACTTAAAATTATCGGTAAAAATTGGTTTCAAATGCTCTTTAAGTCTCCTTAGGCAGATGATTCATTTACTTATTATTTATATAATAAAATATGAAAAGCTATATGTTTGGGTTGTTTTAGTTAAAGCAGACACTGTATTTTCATCCATGTGATTTTGACAAAGATCGGATCACATTTGATGGTGATTTTATGCAGAAATGTGAGAAATTCCAAAATGTTCATACTTTTTCATACCACTGTATAAAAACGCATAAGTGATCATGCGCGATAGCGACCTATGCTAACAGTTCATGAACATCTCACAAGGCAAGGGCTAAGGCCGAAGGCCAAAAAAATACCTTTTCCTTCTTGACGCCATATGTGAAGCCATTAGATTAAGAAAATGTTTAAGTTCAGGGCCAGTTTATTGCTTATGGCATCACACTGCACCAAAGCATAGCACAATTTATGTTCTCAACTTTTTATTCATGTATTTTTTTCTTATTATAAAAAGTATATCAAGAGAAAGACACATACAGTACATCACTCTTCAACTTGTTGAATGGCTTATGATACCAAATGAATGGAAAGGTTCCATACGCAACCATTGTCCAGTCGCCTGTCATTTTCCAAGCAGAATCCATAATCCCTCTTCTTCCGCTACCCCTTTATTAGTGTGTCACATTAGAAAAGACGTCAAACTTCATTTGATATTCTATCAGTTTATTAGGAGTGTGCACATCTGCATGGGCTTTAACCGAGGAAGCAGCTGGTCTAACTGTGCAAGAGACTCCACCGCAACGACCACATGAGGCTCGCCTATGGCTCGTCTGGCACAAGCCTTCACCAGCAGGCCTTCCACTGTACTATATGACAAGGTCTTCATGTGGATTGAGAACCACGCTGGGTTCATGCAGGACTTTTTCCAGTGAGGGTGCACCTGTTTGCCTAAGTAAATGGAGGGAAGTGAACCCCCACTTCATGCCAGGATAGAGTCTTTCAGACCAACTAACAATATAACGCATATTACATAAATCTTATGTCCATCGATAAAAATTAAAATAAAATAATAATAATTTTACCCGTTCCACACACTGAACACACACACACACACACACACACACACACACACACACCTTTTTAAATTTAATAAAACAGATTGAAAGTTACATCTTTTACCTGTTTTAACTGGCTTTGCTTTTTTGTGCAAAAATAACAAAAACCAAGAAAAAAAAATACATAGCATTTTATAGTGTACTGAATGATAAATTTCATCAAAGGAAAATCTCCTACTAGTTATTCTACAACATGAAACTCAACAAAATAGAAATTAGCATACATTTTGCATAATTTTAAACCCCAATTCCAATCAAGATGTGAAAAGGTTAAAAGAAAAAAAATGTTTTTAAAAAAAAATAATTTTCAAACAATATTCAATTAAAATACAGGTAGTCCCCGTTTAATGACTGAGTTTGTTCCAATGCTGGCGACGTAACCCAAATTTCCCCGCAAATCGGAATTAACCCTTTAAGTACCCGTAATCTCAAAATAACTATTCAAAAACATGTATTATACGTCATATTAATGAAATAAAGTAAAAAATAAGAGCTAGTTCTTCCCTCCCTTAACATCGATCACCATAGTCCTTCTTACAACTGACATTTATTTATTTATTTGTCCATCCATCCATCCATCCATCCATTATCTTCCACTTGTTCCGGGGTCGGGTCGCGGGGGCAGCAGCTTTAACAGGGAAGCCCAGACTTCCCTCTCCCCAGCCACTTCAACCAGCTCCTCCGGCGGGATCCCAAGGCGTTCCCAGGCCAGCCGAGAGACATAGTCTCTCCAGCGTGTCCTGGGTCGTCCCCGGGGCCTCCCGCCGGTGGGACATGCCCGGAACACCTCTCCAGGGAGGCGTCCGGGAGGCATCCGAACCAGATGCCCGAGCCACCTCAGCTGGCTCCTCTCTACGCGGAGGAGTAGCGGCTCGACGCCGAGTCCCTCCCGGATGACCGAGCTTCTCACCCTATCTCTAAGGGAGAGCCCGGACACACTGCGGAGGAAACTCATTTCGGCCGCTTGTATCCGGGATCTTGTTCTTTCGGTCACGACCCAAAGCTCGTGACCATAGGTGAGGGTAGGAACGTAGATCGACTGGTAAATCGAGAGCTTTGCCTTTCGGCTCAGCTCGTTCTTCACCACTACGGACCGGTGCAGAGTCCGCATTACTGCAGACGCCGCACCGATTCGCCTGTCGATCTCCCGCTCCCTCCTACCGTCACTCGTGAACAAGACCCCAAGATACTTGAACTCCTCCACTTGGGGCAGGATCTCATCCCCGACCCGGGCACTCCACCATTTTCCGACTGAGGACCATGGTCTCGGATTTGGAGGTGCTGATCTTCATCCCAACCGCTTCACACTCAGCTGCGAACCGCTCCAGTGAGAGTTGGAGGTCACGGCTTGATGAAGCCAACAGCACTAAATCATCTGCAAAAAGCAGAGATTCAATGCTGAGGTCACCAAACCGGACCCCCTCAACGCTTCGGCTGCGCCTAGAAATTCTGTCCATAAAAATTATGAACAAAATCGGTGACAAAGGGCAGCCTTGGTGGAGTCCAACCCTCACTGGGAACGAATTCGACTTACTGCCGGCAATGCGGACCAAACTCTGACACCGGTCGTACAGGGACCGAACAGCCCTTACCAAGGGGCTCGGTACCCCGTACTCCCGGAGCACCCCCCACAGGACTCCCTGAGGCACACGGTCAAACGCCTTCTCCAGATCCACAAAACACATGTAGACTGATCGGGCGAACTCCCATGCACCCTCGAGGACCCTGCCGAGGGTGTAGAGTTGGTCCACTGTTCCACGGCCGGGACGAAAACCACACTGCTCCTCCTGAATCCGAGATTCGACTTCTCGGCGGACTCTCCTCTCCAGCACCCCTGAATAGACTTTACCAGGGAGGCTGAGGAGTGTGATCCCTCTATAATTGGAACACACCCTCCGGTCCCCCTTCTTAAAAAGGGGGACCACCACCCCGGTCTGCCAATCCAGAGGCACTGTCCCCGATGTCCACGTGATGTTGTAGAGACGTGTCAGCCACGACACCCCTACAACATCCAGAGCCTTCAGGAACTCCAGGCAGATCTCATCTACCCCCGGAGCCTTGCCACCGAGGAGCTTTCCAACCGCCTCAGTGACTTCAACCCCAGAGATCGAAGAGCCCACCACGGAGTCCCCAGACTCTGCTTCCTCAAAGGAAGGCGTGTCGGTGGAATTGAGGAGGGCCTCGAAGTATTCTCCCCACCGGCTCACGACGTCCCGAGTCGAGGTCAGCAGTACACCATCTTCACTATACACAGTGTTAATGGTGCACTGCTTTCCCCTCCTCAGGCGCCGGATGTTGGACCAGAATTTCCTCGAAGCCGTCCGGAAGTCGTTTTCCATGGCCTCGCCGAACTCCTCCCATGTCCGGGTTTTTGCCTCGGCGACCGCCGAAGCCGCAGTCCGCTTGGCCAGCCGGTACCTGTCAGCTGCCTCCGGAGTCCCACAGGCCAAAAAGGCCCGATAGGCCTCCTTCTTCAGCTTGACGGCATCCCTTACCGCTGGTGTCCACCAGCGGGTTCGGGGATTGCCGCCACGACAGGCACCAACCACCTTACGGCCACAGCTCTGATCGGCCGCCTCAACAATGGAGGTGCGGAACATGGCCCACTCGGACTCAATGTCCCCCACCTCCCCCGGGACAAGGGAGAAGTTCTGCCGGAGGTGGATGTTGAAACTCTTTCTGACAGGGGATTCTGCCAGACGTTCCCAGCAGACCCTCACAATACGTTTGGGCCTGCCAGGTCTGGCCAGCATCTTCCCCCGCCATCGGAGCCAACACACCACCACGTGGTGATCAGTTGACAGCTCCGCCCCTCTCTTCACCCGAGTGTCCAAAACATGCGGCCGCAAGTCCGATGACACGATTACGAAGTCGATCATCGAACTGCGGCCTAGGGTGTCCTGGTGCCAAGTGCACATATGGACACCCCTATGTTTGAACATGGTGTTCATTATAGACAAACCGTGACGAGCACAGAAGTCCAATAACAGAACACCACTCGGGTTCTGATCGGGGGGGCCGTTCCTCCCAATCACGCCCCTCCAGGTCTCACTGTCATTGCCCACGTGAGCGTTGAAGTCCCCCAGTAGAACGAGGAAGTCCCCAGAGGGGGCGCTCTCTAGCACACCCTCCAAGGACTCCAAAAAGGGTGGGTATTCTGAGCTGCTGTTCGGTGCATAAGCGCAAACAACAGTTAGAACCCGTCCCCCCACCCGAAGGCGGAGGGAGGCTACCCTCTCGTCTACCGGGGTAAACCCCAACATACAGGCGCCAAGCCGGGGGGCAATAAGTATGCCCACACCTGCCCGGCGCCTCTCACCATGGGCAACTCCAGAGTGGAAGAGAGTCCAACCCCTCTCGAGAGGATTGATACCAGAACCCAAGCTGTGTGTGGAGGAGAGTCCGACTATATCAAGTCGGAACTTCTCTGCCTCACACACCAGCTCAGGCTCCTTCCCTGCCAGAGAGATGACATTCCATGTCCCAAGAGTTAGCTTCAGCAGCTGGGGGTCGGACCGCCAAGGCCCCCGCCTTTGGCTGCCGCCCAACTCCCTACGCACCCGACCCCTTTGGCACCTCCCACAGGTGGTGAGCCCATGGGAAGGGGAACCCACGTTGCCTTTTCGGGCTGAGCCCGGCCGGGCCCCATTGGGACAGGCCCGGCCACCAGATGCTTGCCTTCGAGCCCCACCTCCAGGCCTGGCTCCAGAGGGGGGCCCCGGTAACCCGCGTCCGGGCAAGGGAAACTGGGGTTCATTAATGTTGCTCATCATAAGGGGTCTTTTTGAGCCATACTTTGTCTGGCCTCTCACCTAGGACCTGTTTGCCATGGGTGACCCTACCAGGGGCTTAAAGCCCCAGACAACATAGCTCCTAGGATCATTGAGACACGCAAACCCCTCCACCACGATAAGGTGATGACTCACGGGGGGGTTATTTATTTGTCACCATCAAATTATGAACAAACTTTTAAAAAACACAGGGTGATTCAAACAAAATTTGCTAAAACCATTGCGGTATATTTAAAAAGTGAAGAAAAACAAAACAAAACAAAAAACAATGAAAAAGCTAGCTGGATTAAAGTATTCTATTAAACCAAGTTTTTATTTCATGCTTTACAAGTGCTCAAAGGGACCACCACCAGCAGCACGGACAACATCAAGCCAATATGAAAGGACTTTTAATTCTTATTTTAGTTTTTGCTAAATTATTAATTAATTACTTTACATCAATTAATTAATTAATTAATTAAATGAATTAATAATTGATTAATAATTCAGTCTATTTCAATGATTTTAAAAACGAGTAAATGCGTGATGATTTTGGCACATTCTTTTTGAATCACTCTGTGTACAATCATGAGAGTGTACAACAATGCTATAAAGTACGGTGACCATATTTGGAGTTCCAAAAAAAGAGGACACTTGGTCTTTTCCCCCAAAAAATTCTACTTTTGTCTCATCTGACCAGAAAACATTATTCCAAAACGTTTTTGGCTTTCTCAGGTAGATTTTGACAAACTCCAGCCTGGCTTTTTTATGCCTCTGGGTCAGAAGTCGGGTCTTCCTGGTTACTCTACCATAGAGTCCCTTTTCATATAGACGCCGACGGATAGTACAGGTTGACACTGTTGTACCCTCGGACTGCAGGACAGCTTGAACTTGTTTGGATTTTAGTTGAGATTCTTTATCTGCCATCCGCACAATCTTTCGTTGAAATCTCTCGTCAATTTTTCTTTTCCATCCACATCTAGGGAGGTTAGCCACAGTGCCGTTGGCTTTACTATTATTGATGACACTTCGCACAGTAGACACAGGAACATTCAGGTCTTTGGAGATGGACTTGTAGCCTTGAGATTTCCAATGCATCCTCATAATTTTGCTTCTCAAGTCCTCAGACAGTTCTTTGGTCTTCTTTTCTCCATGCTCAATGCGGTACACACGACACAGGACAGAGGTTTAGTCAACTTTAATCCATTTTAACTGGCTTCAAGTGCAATTTAGTTATTGCCACCCAGGGCCGGCGCTAGCTATTTTGGTGCCCTAGGCATAAATGCTTTGTGATGCCGCCCCCCCCAGCCCCCCATCCACCAATACAAGACAAGACATTCAGGGATTATACGGTGAAATATTGTTTTGAACCATGGTACAAACATTTTCTAAATTATAGTATTATGCAGGCCCATATTTAAAACACAGATACATGAAAAATTTAATATTATACCTTTATAGACATGGACTGATAGGGCACTATATAAACATTCTGGACATAATGTGGAAACAATGAATATGAAAGGGGAAATCTATATAGCTTTAAGATTGTTTTTTTGTTTTTTTTCTAATTAGTTTCACCAGTAGATGTCGCTCTTGGCCTCTGAACCTCTCGAAAATGACTATGGCGTCTTACTAATGGAAAAATTTCGGTATCAACATAGTCGTTGCATAAAACGACTACCTGTATGTCTCGTAACATTCCATTTAATTTTCATTGTGCAATGAATTTGCAAATCATCATTTCCACCACAGCGTTTTGGAGTGTTTTTTTTTTTTTTGGTTGTGCACACTAATAAACCGATCATAACCCGATTTCTGGAGTTACCAGATTATTCAAGTGGTCATGTAAAGAGCATGATCCGCTATCCTTTATCTGATAAACACCGCTATTTTACATCTCTGAGCATGTGTACAAATGGAAAAACGGATGTCGCTAGAGAGGCTTTAGGGACGCCAAACTGATTCGCTTTCAGCCTATGGGCCTACTCTGCAGTTAGCGAGCTTGTGTAACGCAATCGCCACACTTGCATTTGAAGAGGTTCATTGGGAAAACTTCAAGCAAGCATGGGTTTTTGGTAGACATGGAGGAAGGCCTATGCTGAGACCAAGAGTTTTACGTCATGTACTTGGAAAGAAATTGAACTATTGACTTAACATGTAAACCAGGTTTTTCCAGAATATCACATCACTGAAGTGCACGTAAATGCGTCAAATCTCATTATTGTCATTACCTGGTTATTCCCAGTTATCAGATTATAGTAGTCATGTAAATGTAGCTGATAATAAATAAACAATTGTTTAAAAAAACAAAAACAAAAAAAAAACATTCTTACCTGCAAGTGATGCGCGGGCATCATCTTGCTGCTTTTTCCTCTTCCTTTTTTCCGCCCCCGACTCTTGTTGTCTTTTCGATGACATTTCCTTTCAAGAATAAACTTCTGCCAAATTTGCGACTGAAGCATAATGGAGCAAACCACTAGGGAATTGGGGGGTGGGGTGGGGGTACCAAAGGTAGACTGACGAGAGGGCCGCACAGGAGATTCTTTTTTTGTGTAAGTAATGAGCCTATGTTACTTATATTTGTATTACCTGCATTTATCAGTTATAAGTTTTATTTTAAATACTATATATTGTTGTTATTATTACAACTACTATTTTTTAGGATTTTTTTACAAACTTGAATTTTTTTTTTTTTTGGTGCCCCTTCAGGCAGAGTTGGTGCCCTACGCGCAGTGCGTGTTATGCGTATGCGGAGCGCCGTGTCTGTTGCCACCACTTGTTATGTTCCACAGGTAAGTAACAGGTGCTGTTAATTACATAAATTAGACAAGCATCACATGATTTTTCAAACGGTGCCAATACTTTTGTCCGGCCCATTTATGGAGTTTTGTGTGAAATGATAATGATTTAATTTTTTTTCCCATTCTCTTTTGCGTTTTTTCATTGTAAGGAAAATCATTGAAGGTATTACTACCAAAGCATTTGTAATTGCAATCCTTTTCTGGGAGAAATTGAGCATTATCTGACAGAATTGCAGGGGTGACAATACCTTTGGCCAGCAGGCTTTCGGGCTGGGGAACGAATAAATGCAGTTATAATGTATACTTATGGCAAAATCCTGCTCAACATACAACCATTTCGACTTACAAACAAGGTCCTGCAACGAATTAACTTCGTATGTAGAGGTACCACTTTATTTCATTTAGTATCAGTGCTGAGAGGAGGTGGACAAGACAGTGTTATGTGACTTTAAAAAAAAATATTAAACTGGAGACAAAAGTGTGGACGAGACTCCGGTATCACAAAGTTGAAATCACGTAAATTGGGTACGTCCTAACCCTGGGACTACCTGTATAAAGTACTGCAAAGAAAGATATTTCAATGTTATTATTATCATTATTATTTTTATCAATATGCTTACTTTGAATTTGATACCAACAAGTTGTTCTAAAAAAGCTTTTCCAGGTGCATCAAAAGACTTTGAAAGTTGAGGAATGCTAATGAAACACCTGTTTGGAGCATTCCACCTGGTGAACAGGTTAATTGGAAACAGGTGAGTATAATTACTGGGTGAAAAAACGGAGCACTCTCAGAAGGCTTGACTGTTCACAAATAAGAATGGTGTTAGCTTTATTACTTTGTGAACAACTGTGTGGGCAATAATGAGTAAAACATTGAATATAGGATTTATTTATTTATTTATTTATTTCATAAATGGGGGGCGAAATAAGATAAAAACTAAAAATGATTACTTGAAAGATTCTCTAATGTTGTGGGGAAACATTTCACATATCTGTTCCAAAGAAATGTTGGATATTGAGGAGGATTTTTCCCTCTGCCTCATTGGTGTTCACTACATGATTATTTGAAAATATCTTCTTTTGAGTCCTCAACACGGAAAGACATGTCAAAACAAAGAGCGTTAATAATCGTTGCAAAAACACAGTCACTTTGAAAAAATGTCCGTGCGATCACTTTGGCTGTGTATTTTGTCTCTGAGCAGCCGCATTAGCATAGCCAAGCCTTTCCTGGGCCAAACCATCACATAACTTACATACACCACGTGAGCGAATGTTCGCCAGCTGCCACGGCAACCCCAAACAAAACCCCGCCGGCCGGGGTGGGTTGGTATTGGGGGGGGCTGCAAATTAGACCCGATAATGCCTCACACCACCCACGGACGGCCGCAGGGGGAGCGATGGGAAAAGCGAGAGGACCGAGTCCGACACGGGGGTCCCTTTTGCGGGCCGGGGTGAAGGAACCTGTGAAAGGGAAGAAAGGAGGCTCTCATGGCCCATTATGCATGAATGCGGCGAGCTCCAGAACAGGACGGCCCGCTCTCCCCCGGCAGGAATGTCACTGTTTGTTTGGGAACCTCTAAATTGACACTTCACACTTGTCAAAACGCCACTTTGCAGTGAAATATGGCCTTGTTCTTATATAGAATGAGTCATTGGGGACGGTCAAAGGGAAAAAAGCAGCACATGATCCATGGAAAAAACACTTGCTCAGGGATGTTACTATTAGTCAGCACAGACAACAGAACAACAATAGAAATGTTTGGGATTTTAATCCTTAAATTGAAACCCTGCAAAGTCATTTGAAAACCTGAAATTGAAACCCTAGCCCTTGATTGAATTTGGAAACGGTGACCCTGGCTTGACTGGTTAGTATAGAAACAATAAATATAAGCTCCTAATTTGTCTTTCCACTGTAATTCAAAATTCTATCGCTAATTTGAAACCATAACCTCAGTTGGAAATCTTAATTTAAAATCCTCGTTGGAATTCCAGGACCTAGCCCATATTAGAAACCCTAACCATGGCTAATTTAAAATGATAAATCGATTAATTTAATCCTTATTTTTAAGACAAGGCACCACATTTAAAATTACAAATCGAACTGATAAATTGAGTTAAAATTCCATTATTCAAAACCCTAATCCTTGTTAAACCATGAAATTGAAACCCTAACATTGGCTTTAACCCAAAATTAAAATGGTTAACTTTTGCTTTGAAAATCTAACCCAGGCTTCAACTTAAAATTTTAAATGCAAACATTGTTCATTGATCCATCTTCTGAAACATTTACCCTCGCGAGGCTAGAAGCTATTCCAGCTAATTATGGTTGCCTGTCAATTGCAGGCAAAACTTGAAAGGAACCTCGGATTTAAAGACTTGTAGGCTTTATTAACCCACAATTGTTCTCTTTTACTAATAGTAATTTCCCGAATATAAGGTGCACCAATGTATAATGCGCACCCCAAGTTTACTTGTAAAATCTAGGGGAAATTATTGTACCCGTTTATAACGCGCACCCTAATTTTAGCCCCAATAAATAGAAGGATACAAGAAAACAGAGCTCGTGTACAGATACAAAAATGTCATTTTACTGACTGGTGAAACACAGCACAAGCATAGCATATTGGTAGTTCAAAACATTACCATAGACTGACAATATTTACGGTAATAATATAATTTGACAACTTCTTACAACTTACCAGAATCTAGGAGAAAACAAAACAGATGTGACGATTCTTTTAAAGGCTGCTGTATAACTTGCTCGTTTCATCACGATGAACAAATGTTTCTTCCATGGATTGATACGGTAAAATGAAAGTGAGAACGTAAGTCGAAAATCCGAGAGATCATCGCTGTCGACACGACAGTAACAATAGGAACTATTGTTATTTGGGTTTGAGTTTCCTGAGGGACAGATATAGTTGACAGACACACATAGGAAGTCCGTGTTGTTACGTTTGTTATGGTCCGAGTTGCGGAGCTGCAATAAAAGTTGACTCAAATGACTTCAAGAAAATAAATTCTGTGCTTTATGAAGAGTGAAAAAAGCAGAATTTAACACAGACGAAATCATTCGGCCGATCAGAGTGAAGTATTAGCGAAACAAAATGGTGACGTCATGTACCGTAATGGTTGGCAACGGATCGCCGCATACATTTCTTCAACCCAACGTGGCTGTGTAAATAAAAAATAAAAAAATCGGTTTATAATTTTCTGTCTCCATCCATGTAGCCGTTTATAATGCGCACCATGATTTTACAAGTTGATTTTGGGGAAAAAAAGTGCACGTTATATTCGGGAAATTACGGTATATGTTATTAGAAACACATAAAATATTGTCATCCGGTGCCCGCGTGGCGTCTCCGCTCGTCTGCGTGGCGTCTCCGCTCGTCTGCCTGGCTGCTGCGTGCCCGGCGGGGCTCGCATGCGGCTGGATGTTATTGGGCGCGCTTGGGCGGGGGGTCCCGGTGCCGGGATTGGCGATGGGGCGGTGTAGGGTCGGTCGCCAACGGGCTTACACTCACTAGGGATTCACACGATTACTGGGTTCTAGATCACGGAGATGATTTGTGTACACTCTACCCCTTTCTATCACTTAGCTTATAGACCCTACCCATGTGATGTCACAACTCCGCTCTCCTGACTGGTGCCGCCCACTTGTCCGGCAACACATCGTGTTGACCTGTTACGGCTACGTACATTCCTCCTATTTACGACGTGTTTTTCTGCTCGTTAACATTAATAATCAAAATGGTGAAGGCGTGTGTGGCGGTCGATTGCAATAACAGAGAAGATAGACGGAGAGACTTGAAGTTCTACCGGATTCCGAGAGACACGGAGAGGAGAGAGCGAGATGGGCTGCTGCAATTCGACAAGAAAACTGGGCTCCAAACGATTACTACAGATTATGTAGTAGTCATTTTATATCTGGTAAGATGCATTTAATATATATTTAGAGGGTTTTGGGCTGACAACCACAATTAAGATCATTGCTAGGCTAATCGCCGACAACATACACGTATGTATGTAGTGAGTGCTATCGCTAAACCATATAAACATTAAAAGCCCTAGCTCCATTGACAAATGACATGAAATACATTAGACTTGACAGTGGATGTTAGCAAGAACAAAAGATTTTGAATTGAAAATTTCGTAACTCACCTTCTGAGCACAAGATTCCTGCCGAATTTTCGTGTACGAGGACCTGTTTCACCCAACCAGCAACGTAGCATTTATAAGCCTCCAAGCTCTTAAAGTTTTTCAAACTTTCATGAGAATAGGCTGATTTTGTGTGGACAAGATAGTTGTAAATATCAGGGTCAAGCAGAGACGGTGAAGGCAGCCGGTCAAAAATCATCGATTTAGGCATCAAATATGGATCTGGCGACTGTATAGAACGAAGCTTTTCCACATAACGCCTTTTATGCAACACATCCAGTGAGTTTACGGCATCAGAAAGCACCGAGTCTTCCATGAAATGCATTTTAAATTCCTCGATCAATTGAAACCAATGCTAATACAGAGACAAAATGACGGACAAGTGGGCGGAACCATACAGCGAGCACGTGGTTTTATGACGTCGGTGGGTAGGCTCTATAGACTCCCCCACCTTCTTTCCCCTCTTTCCCTGGTCAACAGGCCCCCCCACATGATGTCAACCGGAAATACATTTAGCTGACGATAGCACCAACATATTAGTAGTTAGTGTAGTTAGGCGTTCAATGTATTTCTTGTTGTTGTTTGTGTTTCTTCCCTTTCTTCTCGTGTTTCTTTTCTTTTGTTCCCCCATAACCCCTTCCTGTTCGCTGTTTTGTCATAATAAATGAGGTATGTTGAATGATCACAAAGGGAGTATTTCAGACTCTCAATGTGAAACATTAAAACTGTTCAGACTATCCGGGCACTTACACTTCCATTCTCCGTGTCGAACAGCTGAACAGGACAGAAAAAAAAAAAATATATATATATATATATATATATATATATATATATAGATATAATATTCAGTACATGTTTTGACCTACGGATGGCGCCATGTTTTTATACCTGCAATGGACGCTCGGGGTGATGACATAGATTGTCACTGTCACTCGACGAATACTGCCGGGTTACTGCAGTTCCTTCTATGCGGGCGAGGCGCCCAACACATGCGCTCATCGTTTAAAAGCGGTGAGTACTTACTATTTGTGTTTTTATTGTCTTTTATTATATTATCATTGCATCAAAATACTTCTTGCATGTGTTTCCCCCTCATACTTTTAAGCATTGTGTTTTCATGTGGTAGCTTTAAAGCAGATTGTTGATCTCCTGACCACATTAGTCACGTAGCATATTTAAACCGCTCTTATTTGATATTACTGATTATTGAAGCAGTTTCATGTTGAGTGACGTAATGTGGCAATGCCGCCACTATGGGCAATGATGTCATCACTATGCATACACATTATATATCACTGAATTGTTCTGCACAGGTGTGGAACGTTGGCGGATACAGTTTTCAACACGCCCCGTTATATTGTTTGTTTTGTTTGAAAAGTTTGAAGACGCCATTTTTGTTTCGTTGTTTGACCTTACGACATGACTTTGGGCTAAATGATCACGATTAGCTTCGCCTCGTGTACCACATTTTGGCGGAACCGTTTTTTAATCCTATTGCCATCTTGTCTCATTCCGTCTTTCCTGTTCATTTTGAGTTTGCTGCTCGTTTTGTGAAATATCGACAGTGCTGTCATGTTCATTAATGTTCCTCTCTGCTTCAAATTGAAAGGGTTGAACAGATGACATGTTTATGTCACTAGAGTCATACTCTGGCAGCCCGGCAGCATGACCATGTGACGTCACCGCACTGCGACGTCAACAACCATGGCGACCCACTAGTTAAACTAAATTTTGCAAACTCTAAAAAAACATAAACATCAAGAAGGGTTTCAATATCGAAATATTTTAACTCATAATAACATTTATCTTTTAAGTCTTTCTATCCATGGATCCCTCTAATTCTAAATACTAATTGAAATTCTAAATTGGAATTAATAACCTGAATCGAAACAAAAACTCTCATTTGAAACCATAACTGCCATATTTGAATTTGAACTTTGTCCGAAACACTAGCCTTTGTTTGACCCCTAACACTTGGCTGAAACCTAATGATAATTCAGAAATTTAGATCTTATTAACAAACGTAAAATAATTAACGTAAACTTGAAAACCCAATTTGAAAGTTGTAACCCTGATTTGATATTCTATAATGCCGATATGAAAGTAATTTGAAACACCCACTTTGGAATCAAATAACAAATAAGAATCTTTTTTTTGGGCGTTAAATATAGAACTTGTAACCTTAACCTTGTCTAAAACCCTAATCTGAAACCTTATATCCTGATTTGCAATGTAATTAGGAACCCTAATTTGCTTATTATGTCATTTCCTGTTTTATTTTGAAGGCGTCATCCTCCTCATGTCTGCGTACTTGACCTTCCTCATGTCACCTAATCGCCTATTGTTTTCACCTGTTCCCCATTACCTCTTGTGTATATATTGCCTGAGTCTCCCTTGTCTTGTGCCAAAGTGTTTTACAATCCATGTCGCTTACATTAGTCTTGTTTCATCGTGATCACAGTCGTCTTGATTTTTTTCCTCACACTTGGAGGGCTTTGTGTTTGATCTTTTCCTCATCCCCGCATGCAAGCAGAAGAATCTTTGTTTTGAGAGTAAAAGTTTTTTGCCTGAACTCCGCAGCTGAGTCCGCCTCGTCTTCCCAGCCTGACACTTATTTTAATCATCACTCTTGTCCAGAACACACAACCGTCATTATCACATTTCCAGCCACTGACAACAATAGATGAATGTTCATTCGCTTCCATTCCTCCCAGTTCAAAATGGACTGGATGTCTACTAGTCGTAAACTAATTGAAATTCACAGCATAAGAATGAAAAAAGCCACATGATTTGACGTCTATCATCGCCAATAACAGCTAATGAGTTAAGTGACAAAACCCGGTTCCTATTTTGAAATAAATATTCTTGCTATGAGTTTGTTTGGTGGTTGTTTTCATTGGCTCCGGCGCATCATCTGAAAGTCAGTGCGGTTTCAAAGAAAACTCAAATAGTGCATTAATGTTAGGATCACCTTACCAGGCACGGGGATATGTTCTATCAATTAGTGGGCTTGGGCAGTAAGGACAGGAAAAATGAATATGTTGCTAAATCTGAAAATCATGGTTTCTACATATGGGCCTCTATATCGTCCATCCAAAGAAAACTTCTACCCTTACATTTTTATGTGTTTTTGAGCCCCATCGCAATAAAATCAAACCCACAAATACATAGAAAATGGCATCAGAGCTCACTGCTAAACGCCATTAAGTCTTTTAGGTCCATTTTGGACTCCCTGACAGTTAGCTGGCCCGCAACCTACACTTCCACCTCTCATCACTGGGCCCCTTCGAGCCCCCCGGTGTAAAACTGACGGGGCCACGCGCCGCTCGCGTCAAGGAACGCGCTTTTTCTGATGCACGAGGGTTGCAGGGGCAAGGTCTGACCGCCTTACGCATCTGCGGTCGTCGAGTTCCGCAGCTGCGCAGATTAACTGGACTTCCTGGGTGTGCGTCGGGATCGCGTCCCCCGCTCGCCTCCCAGACGACGTCTAGGCGAGAGTCACATGCGACTTTCTGGCTTTTAAGCTTTGAATCATTGACTAAGCGACTTCGCAGCTAAATAAACTGATTTATGAGTCACTCTAATTCCATTGTTGGGTCACATCCCTTCTTTCCGCCTTCCTAAAATATACTACTTCAGGATCCCAAACAGATCTTTGGGTCTCCCTGAAGAATAAATTAGCAGCTGGAGGCATGCTAGGTCTGATGGATGTCTATCGTCATGGCGATGGGCTGTGGTTTTTCTTTTTCTTTTTTAAATATGTTGGTTGTGACAAGGGCGTGGCTAAGGTATAAATCTTTCAGATTGGACGCAAATTGTACGTGTCGAACTGTGATGCTTGAATTAAACCTGATGAGAAAGCGTTTGTAAAATACGGCCTTCTCTGGAACCACTGATTTTTAGCTTCAGGTTTTTGTTTTGCCACGTGTTGGTTTCCACTAAACTTTAAAAGGGGTTCAGTGAGAAAAGAAATGTTTCATTTTATTGGTGACAATCGAAGAAATGATTCAGTTTCTCAAAATGAGTCAATGACAGATTTTTAAATTAAGCTTAACAAGCAGTACTTTGTTTCAAATTATGGTTAGGATTCCATTTTAGGAATTGAGAACTCTCTCAGTATTGGAAACAAGGTGTGAAGGTTTAAAGTAAAATTCAAATTTCAATCCTGTGCTGGGGTGATTTTTAAAAAAAAGTATGTTTGAAGCCATAGGTAACCCAACAAAAGCATCATTACTAACTGACTTGTATACTAAATGTATTAGAGAACACATATATAACACAATATCCCATTTGAATATCAGTATCTACCGTAATTTCTGGACTATTGGGCGCCCCTGATTACAAGCCTCACCCAGTACATTTTTAAAGGAAAAAACATTTTGTACATACATGAGCCTCTCCTGCCTATAAGCCGCGTGTGCCCACTTAGTAAAATGAGACATTGACAAAGAAATACAGTTTTCAACAATTAATAACACACCTTAACTTTTCGTTCCAAACAGCGCCGGCAAACACGGCAGTTATATAGCAACGGCACGGAAGTTGCATAGCATCAGCATGGCGGTGCAGCACTAATTATGCTGGTTAATAAAAACATAAAAGTCTTTGTTAGCAATCTTCATCTTCCTCCTGTGTATTCAAACCATGAAAGTCTTCACCCTCAGTGTCGGATATGAAGACGCTCAGATGTACGCCATGCACACACCTACTCAGTCTGTCCTTCGCGTCGCCTTCAATGTCTCCCATAATGAGGCATATTCACTCCCAGCCTGTGCCATCCTCCTCGCAGCAGACTGGCCCCTCAAAGCCCGTTGGTGACTGGCGGACTCTTTCACAGCGCTTCACGATGTCAGGCTCCCCCAAAGCTGCTCTTCGCATGCGACGAGTCTTGGCAAACGATCGCCGCTCGTCATCAAAGCGTCCCATACAACTCGGATGACCAATTTAATTTCTTCTAGTATTTTCCATGATGCAGGTCTGCCAATTCTACTCATGCACAAAGACGAGGGTTCGCCACCTCTATTCATGCACAACGCACAAAGTTAAACTACCGGTAGTAGTGCAAAGTAGCGTCTTCCTCGGCACATATATTCCACGTGTCTCACTCCCACATTCCATGCTCGAGCGCCCCTGGTGGCCATCAGAAAAATACACAAATTGGCCACATCATTGCACACGCCGCAGGACCCAAAATGAGAGAAAAAAAGTAGCGGCTTGTAGTCCGGAAATTACAGTACTTCATCTCTACGAACTCATTGGCTGCTATTGATGGCGATAGACATCCAATCCATTTTAACTGGGAGAGGCTGGTATTGAATGATCCCTGCCTGCAGTCAAAATGGACAGGATGTATATTGCTTTCTGTCAGGAAATTCACCCCTCCTTCTTGAACCTGTCTCACCCGAGGCAGGTGAAGGGAGTTGGGATGATTATAGGTCGGACGTCAGACGGGTGGAGCGGCCACTGCTGAGGGCGATTGTCATCAACCAGCTTTAAAAGCCCAGCAGACGCACAACCACACTGCCCGATCAACTTGTCTGGTTTCTCCATCAGTTGTTTCTTGCATCCCTAGTATTCATCTTGATTTTTGACCACCGGATTTTATCTTTAGATATCTTTTTCTTGCAGAGCTGTTCGGTCCCTGTACGACTATGGAGGTAGATTTGTGTCTTTATTATTCAATCAAAAAAAATGTTGCTTCAATCAAATAAAAAGTTGCTTCAATCAAAATATATATTTTCAATCGAAGAAAACGTCTCTTCAATCAAAAAAAAAATGTGTTTGAATGCAAAAATAAATTTGAAACTCAAAAAAATATATTTGAAAACTATTTTTCTTTGAAATTTTTTTTTTTGATTGAAGTCAAGTTTTTTTTAATTGAAACACCATTTTTGATTGAAGTCATGTCATTTTGCGTTTGGACCACATTTTGGCTAGGACATTTGTGTCTTTATTATTCAATCAAAAATTAAGTCGCTTCAAACAAAAAAAAAAATATTTTCAAAAGAAAAATCACTTAAATCCAAAATTTTTACAAATTCAATCGTAGAAAAAAAGGTTTGAATGCGAAAAAATATTTGAGACTCAGAAATTCGCATTTGAACACTTTATTTTTCATTCAAACCGTTTTCTTTGATTGAAGCAATCCTTTTTGTGTTCAAGCCATATTAGGGGTAGGACATTTGTGTCAAAATCATTCAATCGCAATAAAAGTTGCTTTAATCAAAAAACTATTTTTAATCAAAGAAAAAAATCATTTGCAAAAATATATATTTTTTGAAAATATATTTTTTCATTTGAAATATATATATTTTTTATTGAAGTATCACTTTTTTTGAAAAGCAAGAAGTTTTAAACTTTTTTTTTTTTTCAAAGTGGAAAAAGTTTTGAACACACTTTTTTTGAAGTGGGAAAAGTTTTGAAGGCACTTTTTTTCGATTGAATCATTTTGACACAAAGATTCAACTTCAACGCTAGTTCCGGTGTGTTTGAGTGGCAGCTGATTGCGCCAATGACATAAAAGTATGAAGCAAGAATAATGGCCATTGGCCACCAGGTCTCCATCCAGCCATCGGAGTCTCCTGGAGTCCAAGCCGAATATAGGGCACTGGTACGGGGGTAGAACATCGGCATTTCACCGGAGTACCCGCAACGGCATGTTGCCCTGTCGCGGCACACTGGTCGGACCCCGATATCACCCCCCAGGCGCGGAGGCTGGCTGTCGAGTGGACGGTCCGCGAATGACACGACACTCATTCAAAGTTGAAGTGACGGGGCTCCAGGCGTGGACGTCGGCGACTCGCCGGTAGTCCACTCTCTTACTGGGCAGGCTAGTGTCGGGCCACTCGCCGACCACTCTTGTACCGGCGCGTCGCGGACACTCCGGTTGGAACCGATTGCCAACCGTCACGTCAGGGCAGCGGGTGAAGTTCGCCGTGTTGAATCACATTAAGCAGTAGGGCACCGTACTCCGGTGAAATGCCGATGTTACACCCCCGTACCAGTGCTCTATATTCGGCTTGGACTCCAGGAGACTCCGATGGCTGGATGGAGACCTGGTGGCCAATGGCCATTATTCTTGCTTCATACTTTTATGTCATTGGCGCAATCAGCTGCCACTCAAACACACCGGAACTAGCGTTGAAGTTGAATCTTTGTGTCAAAATGATTCAATCGAAAAAAAGTGCCTTCAAAACTTTTCCCACTTCAAAAAAAAAGTGCGTTCAAAACTTTTTCCACTTTGAAAAAAAAAAAAGTTTAAAACATCTTGCTTTTCAAAAAAAGTGATACTTCAATAAAAAATATATATATTTCAAATGAAAAAATATATTTTCAAAAAATATATATTTTTGCAAATGATTTTTTTCTTTGATTAAAAATAGTTTTTTGATTAAAGCAACTTTTATTGCGATTGAATGATTTTGACACAAATGTCCTACCCCTAATATGGCTTGAACACAAAAAGGATTGCTTCAATCAAAGAAAACGGTTTGAATGAAAAATAAAGTGTTCAAATGCGAATTTCTGAGTCTCAAATATTTTTTCGCATTCAAACCTTTTTTTCTACGATTGAATTTTTAAAAATTTTGGATTGAGGTGATTTTTCTTTTGAAAATATTTTTTTTTTGTTTGAAGCGACTTAATTTTTGATTGAATAATAAAGACACAAATGTCCTAGCCAAAATGTGGTCCAAACGCAAAATGACATGACTTTAATCAAAAATGGTGTTTCAATTAAAAAAAACTTGACTTCAATCAAAAAAAAAAATTTCAATCAAAGAAAAATAGTTTTCAAATATATTTTTTTGAGTTTCAAATTTATTTTTGCATTCAAACACATTTTTTTTTGATTGAAGAGACGTTTTCTTCGATTGAAAATATATATTTTGATTGAAGCAACTTTTTATTTGATTGAAGCAACATTTTTTTTGATTGAATAATAAAGACACAAATCTACCTCCATATACGACCGGTGTCAGAGTTTGGTCCGCATTGCCGGCAGTGAGTCGAATTCGTTCCCAGTGAGGGTTGGACTCCGCCAAGGCTGCCCTATGTCAACAATTCTGTTTATAATTTTTATGGACAGAATTTCTAGGCGCAGTCGAAGCGCTGAGGGGTTCCAGTTTGGTGACCTCAGCATTGCATCTCTGCTTTTTGCAGATGATGTGGTGCTTTTGGCATCATCAGGCCATGACCTCCAACTCTCACTGGAGTGGTTTGCAGCTGAGTGTGAAGCGGTTGCGATGAAGATCAGCACCCCCAAATCCAAGACCATGGTTCTCAGTTGGAAAAGGGTGGAGTGCCCTCTCCGGGTCGGGGATGAGATCCTGCCCCAAGTGGAGGAGTTCAAGTACCTCGGGGTCTTGTTCACGAGTGAGGGTAGGAGGGAGCGGGAGATCGACAGGCGGATCGTTGCAGCGTCTGCAGGAATGCGGACCCTGCACTGGTGCATAGTGGTGAAGAAGGAGCTGAGCCAAAAGGCGAAGCTCTCGATTTACCAGTCGATCTACGTTCCTACCCTCACTTATGGTCACGAGCTGTGGGTCTTGACCGAAAAAACAAGATCCCAGGCTCTCACTTAGAGATAGGGTGAGAAGCTCGCTCATCCAGGAGGGACTCGAGCGTCGAGCCGCTACTCCTCCGCGTTGAGAGGAGCCAGCTGAGGTGGCTCGGGCATCTGGTTAGGATGCCTCCTGGACGCCTCCCTGGAGAGGTATTCCGGGCATGTTCCACTAGCAGGAGGCCCCGGTGAAGACCCAGGACACGCTGGAGAGACTGTCTCTCGGCTGGCCTGGGAACACCCTGGGATCCCGCTGGAAGAGCTGGTTGAAGTGGCTGGGGAGAGGGAAGTCTGGCTTTGAATTTCATAACACTTTTTGTAATGACAATAAAGGCATTCTATTCTATTCTATTCTATTCTATTCTATTCTATTCTATTCTATTCTACCCGGTGAACTGTCAACAAGACTTTCAGCAGCTACCCACGTTTGCATCCACAGTGCTCACAGTAACCACTCCGCCTTCAGCGAAAACTTTGAGACCCAAATAAAACGTGACATTTCCCCCACTCGTGTGTTTTCACATTTTTTCCTACAGGTTCTGCAATCCCTAACAGTCGTCAATGGCAGCTAATGAGGTAAAAGTGTCAATGTGCATCATAAAGGTCTTCACCAGTGTGGCGAGGCTATAAGAGCAAAGACTCAGCCTGGAAGGAGGACCATCCTGGCCTTAAACAAAGACATGTGTTACCAAAAGGACGTCAACTCGCCCGCTTCTTTGCACTGTGTAACTCAATCGCTCGACAATCTCATCAGCACAGAGGAGACATAGTGGGGTGATTCAGGCATAGGAGGCTGTGTGGGGGGTCGGATCTTCGGAAGGAAGGGTTAAGTATGTTGATCAAAGGCAGCTCGGAACTTCTCCGCAGCGTCAGTGTGAACTCACTGGATCTGACATCCTTTACAAGTGATTGGGGCAGGGGGAGACCTCAAGGGTCTTTAGGCTTGCGGTTTATAGGGAGTCAGGAAAAATAACAGAAGCATATATATAGGAACCCAGAGTGGCCAGTAGCTTCTCAAGAACCACATTGAGAAGCTGTCCTTTGATATTTCCGCACACATAGAGATATCAACATGCTGGGTCCGTTAACATTACGGATGGCCAACATCAAAGCAGGACCAAACCAGCCAGGTGTTTCGCATTCTAATTTGTGTTTCAAATAAGTGGTCAAGTCTATGTAAGGCTTGTACAAACAAGAGTAACCCCGGAATCCCACTCGGTCCGCCGCACTACGCTCAGCTCAGCCCGGAACGACACAACAAATACATTTGTATTGTAGTCAATATGAGGTGGTCCACATGATCTGCTCAACACCGATCTGGATCCGCCCAAGTCCGGCCTCTCCAGTCCGTTAAAACTAAAATATGTACGAGGTATATTTTCCGGTCCGTCAACCTGCAGCCAGATCAAGCCCTGCCGTTTAGCACGCACCAAAAATGAAATACAATGGCAGCAATATCCGGTTTTAGTATTATGCATCTAATTTTAACTATATTTTATTGAAATTGTTCATAATGGCGTTAGAGTATGACGGCGTTTCTAATGGCATTATTTTTTTTCAGTAGTGAGTAATCTAATTAATTACTTTACCCATCTTTGCAACGTCATTACCGTTACCGAGGATCTGAAGGGGCGTGTTGCCTGGAAGAGAAGTGGGAGGGAATGGGGTCGTGACGCCATTGCAAACGCGATGACAATTGGCTCGGAGAATTAGCATAGCATTCGGGTTAGCGTTAGCATTTAGCGTGGCGAGCTTTTTCTTTTTTTACATACAGTTCGTGGCGTCTAGGTGAGTACAATTAATTGAAAATAATATACTGTTTTCCCGCTGAGTGTGCATTATCATCGACAAGTTGGCGTTGTCCTTGTAGATGCTACAATATAAGTTGGTACCTCGACACACAAAAGCTTCGTCACACGATCTTTTCGACATCCGACGTAAAATTTGACTTGCCGTTTGTTTCTTCATCCGACGACATGCTAGAAACACAACGATTTATGACAGCGCCACAGCTTTGTTTTCCCACAAGAATGACGCACAGCGTTTTTTTTTTTTTTTTTGTGAGAGAAATCAACATGGGTTCCAAGAACGTTAGTGCAGGTGGCGAAAGAAAGAAAAAGGTGAGGCTTACCATTGAAATGGAGATAGAAATGATACAAAAATATGAGCATGGTGGGCGCGTCCATGAACTGACTTGACAATATGGCAGTAAAATGTCTAGAATCTCAACGGTCCTCCTCCGACCAAGGTTCGACAGTTTTTATAAGTTAAGGTGGCAATTATTATTGTGGTAACATTGCCAATAAATAGCCTGCTTTGTCATGTTTTTAATCATTTATTTCAGAACTTGTGCAACACAACAAGCCTAATGTCCGCCCCAGCTGAAAAAAGTAAAAGTAAAAAGTCCTCCCTCCCTCACTCTGTCAAGTCATCCACGCGGTGCGTAGCATTTGAAAGTTAAAATTTGTATACCATTACACTCTTATATTACTGATGTAAATTTTAAAATAAAAAAAAAATAAGAAGTGACCTACATTTTAAAAAAAAATAAAAAGTCAGTTAAATTCAATCAGTTAATATAAGCATCTTTGATGTAAAAGATGTTCCAGAATGTATAAGTTATAGAACATGAAATGTAATGTCAGTTACTTTGCTAAGTAACTAATTACTCTTACAATGAGGTAGCTGAGTTACTAACTCAATTACTTTTTGAGAGAAGTAATTTGTAACTGCAACTAAGTATTATTATTATTTTTTTTTTTTTTAAAGCAAGATTAACAACACTGTCTGCGGGTACAGAATAGTAAACTGTACCTACAGATTACTAAACTGTGGGTACAGTTTAGTAATCTGTGAGGAGAGTACTAAACTGGGGGGTACAGATTAGATTAGATCAGATTGATTTTCTTTTTTCTACCCTGGCACATAGGGGCCTCCATACATAGGCGAAGCAAGGGTCCTCGGGGGCCCCAGGCAACAAGGAACATGGGGCCCTTCAAGCGTGTGCAAGTAAGGACGACAGTTGGAGCAATAGAAGAAAGAGTAGCAACACAAAAATACCACCATCGAATGCGGAGGTATATACCTTTGTCTGAAATCAGTAGACAGATTGGCCCTACGACCCACCAAATTCAAATCATTCCATAAAAACCACTGATTGGTGGACTACCGACCAAAATGAGTATGTTATATTTTTCTTAAAGAGTATTTGACGAGGAATACGGTAGACCCATTAATAGACTTTTTTGGAAAAATCACCATTTCTTTAAGTAGTCACATGAATAATGAGGTGGCCTGTGAAAATCAACATAGGGCAACTTGGACTTTCCAGTGAGTACTTGGTGAGTCACTCTTTAAATAATCATGTAGTATTAATAGCTGATTGGACTTTCTTAAACATGTATAATCTACGTGACATGGTTAGTGCTAATTGGAATTGATAACAGAATCGTTAGATGATTTGCCAAATGATTCCATGGTATTGAATCACTACCTACACTTGTCGCTGCGACAGTACAGTAAAGCTGCGTGTGCAAAATCTGTTGGTCCTCCCGGGGGCCCCTGCTGGCTGGGGGCCCTAGGCAATTGCCTAGTTTACGCCTCTGCCTCCATATAACGGTTTCAATGTAGTTCCAAATTTGGTTTTCAAGCATGGGTTATGGATTCAATTTGTCCGTCAAATTTTCAAGTCAGAGCTGCCTTTAGTTAAATGTTTCAAATCAAAGGTTGAGATTTATGTCTTTGAAGGCCATTAAGAGTCAAAACTGAAGTATCAACCCTGCCCTATTGTCAACTATAGTGAGTGTTCTTGAGAGAATAGTTAACATCTGGTTATATTTAATTAAAGTGAATCATGTTGGCATGTAACTTCAAACAGTGCCCGTAAAATTCATTTCAATGGGAAACAAATTGGAGGTAAACCAACTTAGGTAGTACTGTCGTATTTCGGATTGTTTGGCCTTGGCGGAGGTCTGTGATCAGACAACTGCTTTGCAGGTTATAAAATATTCGCCCTTAGCTTCGCCTCAAATATGACAGTGAGGGGGAAAGTAGCAAGAAAAGGACATTTAGGGGGCTTGTTGGTTTCCTGCTGGTGGAGTCTGCTTTTAGAACCCCAACCTCTCAGCTTTTATGCAAACAAGAGTTGAAAAATAACCTCATGGAGAAGCCTGAGGTCCTCAAGCACCACTTCCTGTCTCTCTCTCACACACACATGCACACATGCTCATTCACGCTGGGAGAAACTTTAAACGGAAATACATCATTTCTTGGGGTTAGATATGTAACATGCCATCGTCCTCAGACTGCTGATGTTGTCCTCGCCGGGGATTTGAGGCCTGAGGGCGTCTCCTGCGTAAAAATTAACCTCACTCATATTTTACAAGCACCACTTAGTGGGCCAAGCCAACATAAACAGGTGTGGATGCCAACTCCCCCTGGCTGATGTCTTGTCTGCTTATGTGCCAAATACAAATACCTATAGCTTGTGTAGAGAGCCTCTTGAGATGGATCAAAAATAGGAGATATTTAGAATATCCTATACATATACTGTATATGTATTAGGGGTGTAGATCTCCATGTTTGATGTTGATATGATACAATGTTGATTCTTTGGGCGCTGAAACAGTACAGTATATTTGTGAATATTACAAAGGCTTTACAAATAGATTTGATTCAAGGGCCTTGGTCGATTTAATATGATTGGATACATTTCGCCCAAAGCAATGAAAAATAGAAAGCAATTTTGACATTTTTGTTGCTGAAACATTTCAGATCTTAGAATTGAAAAACATTATTTCACAAAACGACAAATCACAAAGATAATGATGTTGATCGATATTTTGCATTTCGATTGATTTAATTGGCTCATTACTCTAGTAATCATTAGATTGACGAAGAGAATATTATTATCTTGATAAAAAATCAGTTAGAAAGCTGCAGCTAGTACAGAATGCTGCAGCCAGAGTCCTCACAAATACAAGGAAACTGGAATACATTACACCGGTTTTGAAATCATTACACTGGCTTCCAGTGAGTCAAAGGATAGACTATAAAATACTACTGCTCGTCTACAAAACACTTAATGGCCTTGAACTAAAATACATGCTTGATTTGTTAGATTCCTATGAAACATCTAGACCCTTAAGGTCGTCTGGAACCGGTCTCCTGTATGTGTCAAGAACTTTGCCTGTTATTAGCATAAGTATTGTTACCATAATTTTCAGACAATAAGGCGCGTTTTACTATAAATCCCCTCCCACCAAATTTGACACAAATAAATCAACAAATAAGCTGCACTGGACTATAAGACGCAGGATTCAAAATGAAGGAAAAAAGTACCGGTTTATAGTCCGAAAATTACGGTAGTTTTAAATAGGGGCTCAAATCACCTTATTCATGATGGTATAATATTGATTTGAATATTTACCACGATCACAAAGCCTGTCACAATTCATTTTTGACTCGATTCTAGCAAATTGACAAATTTCACAAAGCCATAAAAATTGTAAACCAATTTAAATATTTTGGGACGGTTTTAGTTTCTGAAACATTTCATACATCTTTTTAAAAAACAGTCCCTTTGACTCCCTAAAAGATAACAACATCTATCTTTTGCTTAACAGATGGTAATGTTCGAATCAGATCGTTGTATTGATACACACATTTTAACACAAATTCATGCCTATAGAACACGATGTGGATTATTTGGACCGTGATACAACATTAAGAATGAAATACTGTAAACCATGGATATGAATAACCCAATTGCTGCAATTGGGAGAACTGGCAGAGAATGATTGCCACCAGCCATCCCTCCTAGTCCAAATGAATTCGACGTCTATCTCCGTCAATGGCATTGAAACCTGATGAAACATGGGAGGGGGTTCTCAATGATGCCCCCGCTCAGCTTTGTGGTCTATGATGTCACACGGGGCCCCAGCTGCCTTTGAGTGGCCATGTGTTCCTCACCACTAATATCAAGCAGATGATGAGAACCCTGCAAATGATGGAGCAGTCAAAACAAAGTTAAAGGAACACGCAAGACGCAAAGCTCATCGTCTTAATTGCAGCAGGCTGCGTACGGAGCCGCCCCTTTTATTGACAACTACAACGAAGCTTGCTTTTCAAAATATTTTGAGGCCAGTGGCGATTTGAAGGGTTCCTGTCACCTCCATGTCCTGAAATAACATTTAAAAGGTTTGACCCAGAATAATCCATCATCCACCGGACTATTGAAAATGAGTTTCCTGGACATGAGGACACAGACAGAGGTATAATTGAAGAGTGGCTCTGGAAGACTTTCTCACTTGGGATCTGGCTAATATCAGATGTCAACTCAGAAGAACTCTGACTTGTTTGATTTCCATCCATTCATGTGGGTCAAAATCGTGTTACATAAGGCAATATTTTTCGATATTTCTCATCTTGAAACACCAAGGGGCTAATTTAAATTTATATAAAATTGCAAGTGTTACATTGTGGATTCGCTTTAACAGTTCATTAGAGCTGATTAGAGCTGTCCGATAATATCGGCTGATAAAAGCATTTTAAAACAATATCGTATAATATCGATATCGGTTTTCCATGATCAGTTTTGGGCCAATATGCATGTTGCCTTCAAAGGGAATGCAGAAGCCTTGTGTCTCTGCCTTTGTACAAGGGCTGGTCACAGCTTAGTCTAGTAGTTATGCTTATTGACCATAAAATGTCACCTAATTTAGATGCTTGGGATTTGTTATATGAGCAGACCATTTTAATTCATAGTGCAAAAATTTGGAATAACATATATTTTTTCAATCATTTATTGTTTAAGTCCACAACCGCATATTTCGGTATCGGTTTGATATCAGTATGGGATTTTTGCAGTTATACGATATAGGGTTATCGGTTAAAAAGTCAATATCGAAGAACTCTCGTTGAGATCATCACATTCAAATTTTTTTTTTTTCACTTTTGTTTACTCTGATCATTTTTACCGGCGAACATGGGTGAGCATGTGTGAATGAAAAAAAAAAAACGCATTAATAACTGTGAGAGCGTTTTAGTAGTATGTGTGAGAGCTTTTATTACCACGTGAGTGTGAGTGCTTCAGTACTGTGTATAACAGCTTCTACTGATCATTTTTACCATTGAACATGGGTGAGCAAGTGTGAGTGGAAAACACACGTTAATATTTGTGAGAGTATTTCAGTAGTGCATGTGAGAGCTTTTAATATGGAAGTGTGAGTGCTTCAGTACTGTGTATAACAGCTTCTACTGATCATTTTTACCATTGAACATGGGTGATTATGTATGAGTAAAAAAGACGCATTAATATTTGTGACAGCATTTTAGTATTATGTGTGAGAGCTTTTCATTAATTTGTGAATGCGAGTGCTTCAGTACTGTGTATAACAACTTCTAGTAATTGTTGCGTCATTGTTACTCTGATTATTTTTACCACTGAACATGGGTGAGCATGTGTGAGTGAAAAACACATTCATATTTGTGAGAGTATTTCAGTAGTATGTGTGAGAGCTTTTCATTAATATGAGTGTGAGTGCTTCAGTACTGTGTTTAACAACTGCTAGTAATTATTGTCATATTGCCACTTTGATCATTTTTACCACTGAACATGGGTGAGCAGTTAAAAAAACGCATTCATATTTGTGAGAGCATTTCAGTAGTATGTGTGAGAGCTTTTTATTTATGTGTATGTGTGTTTCAGCACAACTTCTAGTAACTTGCAATATTGTTAATATGATCATTTTTACAATTGAACATGGGTGAGCATGTGTGAGTGAAAAAAAATGCATTAATATTTGTGAGAGCATTTTAGTAGAATAAGTGAGAGCTTTTTATTAATACGCGAGTGTGAGTGCTTCAGTATTGTATATAACAGCTTCTAGTAATTGTTGTGATATCATCACTGATCAGTTTTTACCATTGACCATGGGTGAGCAGTGAAATAAAATGCATTAATATTTGTGAGTGCATTTCAGTACTATGTGTGAGAGCTTTTTATTTATGTGTGCGTGGGAGTGTTTCAGTACTGTGTATAACAGCTACTAGTAATTGTTGCGATATTGTTACTGTGGTCATTTTTACCATCGAACATGGGTCAGCATATGTGAGTGAAAAAACACATTAATATTTGTGAGAGTATTTCAGTAGTATATATGAGAGCTTTTGATTTATGTGTGCGTGTGAGTGTTTCAGTACTGTGTATGACAGTAATTATTGCAATATTGTTACTCTGATCATTTTTACCATTGAACATGGGTGAGAATGTGTGAGAGCTTTTTATTAATACGTGCGTGTTAGTGGTTCACTACTGTGTATAACAACTTGTAGTAATTGTTGTGATATTGTAACTCTGATCGTTTTTACCACTGAACATGAGAAAGCATGTGTGAGTAAACTATAGGCATTCATATTTGTCAGAGCATTTCAGTAGTATGTGTGAGAGCTTTTTATTTATATGTGTGAGTGTTTCAGCACTGTGTGTAACAGCTTCTAGTAATTGTTGCGATATTGTTTCGATGATCATTTTTACCATTAAATATGGATGAGTATGCGTCAGTGAAAATAACGCATTAAAAGTTGTGAGAGCATTTCAGTAGTATGTGTGAGAGCTTTTTATTTTGGTGTGTGTGGGTGTGTTTCAGTGTTGTGTATAACAGCTTCTTGTAATTGTTGTGAATGAGTGCGTATGAGTGCATTTTACTTGCGTGCAAAAAAAAACTTCGAGTTATTGTTGCAATATTGCTACAATGATAATTTTTACCATTGAACATGGGTGAGCATGTGTGAGTGAAAAAATGCATTAATTTTTTTGAGAGCATGTTAGTAGTATGTGTGAGAGCTTTTTATTAATATGCGAGTGTGAGTGCTTCAGTACTGTGGATAACAGCTTCTAGTAATTGTGATATCGTCCCTGATCATTTTTTACCAGTGAACATGGGTGATCAGTGAAAAAAAAACGTATTAATATTTGGGAGAGCATTTCAATACTATGTGTGAGAGCTTTGTATTTGTGTGTGCGTGGAAGTGCTTCAGTACTGTGTATAACAGCTTCTAGTAATTGTTGCGGTATTGTTACTCTGATCATTTTTGCCATTGAACATGGGTGAGCATGTGTCAGTGGAAAACACGCATTAATATTTGTGAGAACATTTTAGTAGTATGTGTGAGAGCTTTTTATTTGTGTGTGCGTGGAAGTGTTTCATTACTGTGTATAACAGCTTCTAGTAATTGTTGCGATATTGTTACTCTGATCATTTTTGCCATTGAACATGGGTGAGCATGTGTGAGTGGAAAAAACATTAATATTTGTGAGAGTATTTCAGTAGTATGTATGAGAGCTTTTGATTTATGTGTGCGTGTGAGTGTTTCAGTACTGTGGATAACAGTAATTGTTGCTATATTTTTACTCTGATCATTTTTACCATTGAACATGGGTGAGAATGTGTGAGAGCTTTTTATTAATACGTGAGTGTTAGTGATTGACTTCTGTGTATAACAGCTTGTAGTAATTGTTGTGATATTGTCATTCTGATCACTTTTACCACTGAACATGGGTGAGCATGTCTGAGTGAACTAAAGGCATTAATGTTTGTCAGCGCATTTCAGTAGTATGTGTGAGAGCTTTTTATTCAAGTGTGAGTGTGTTTCAGTCCTGTGTATAACAGCTTCTAGTAATTGTTGCGATATTGTTTCGATGATCATTTTTACCATTAATCATGGATGAGAATGCGTGAGTGAAAAAAACGCATTTGTGAGAGCATTTTAGTAGTACCGGTATGTGTGAGAGCTTTTTATTTGGGTGTGTGTGGGTGTGTTTCATTGTTGTGTATAACAGCTTCTTGTAATTGTTGTGAATGAGTGTGTATGAGAGCATTTCACTTGCGTGCAAAATAAAAAGTCATGAGTCAATTTGGGAATATCCGTATGTGAGAGAACAGTTGACCAGTGAATAAGAGACAAATATTAGCGTGAAACAGTTTTAGTAATGTACATGAAAGCGTTTTAATAGTGACAGAGGTGTCAGTTGAGTATATGAACGAAAACAAATGTTTATGAGGAATCATTTAAGAAGCTTGTTGCAGCATTTCATCATTGGATATGGGTAAATACATTTTCAGTATTGTTTTAATTTGTATGAGGGTTTTATTTGTGTACATTTGGGGGCATGTTAGTAATCATTTTGAGAGCCTTTCAGTAAAGTGAAAGAACATATCAGTTTAATATGAGTAAACATGATTGGTGAAAGTTATAATTCTGTACATGAAAGGCACATGAAAGTCAGGTGTTTATGAGAGAGTCTTTGAAAAGTGTATTTGAGAGCAATAGATCGGTGGATGGTGTGCAATAAAATTTTAGTATTGTGTGGGTGAGCGTTTCAGTAGTGTTAATGAGCGAAATTCAGTTGCATGTATGAGTGTTTTATCATCAGTTGCTACTTGTACATGAGGGTGGAAATGATCAGCAGTTATTAAACACACATTGCTGAAATTTTATGATGTCTACATTGTTAAGCAAGCAATATTCTGCAGAAAATATGTGGCTACTACAACAAGGGCCATGAGCTCAAGCACACTATCTTTGCAATGCACTGGTAGGCCGCAATCGGCACTGTTGTCATGTGTGCTAGAAAAAGGATCCACAGGAGGTTTAAGGCTTCCAAAACATCCTCCGTCAACCTAAACTGAACTGCTTGAAGGAAATGTGGCCTGAGTGGACGTCACGGACTATATGAGCCATTTAACTATACAGTGAGTGATCCCACTCGGATTTATGGTCTGTTCCCCTTACAACCGAACAGGCCCAATCGTGGTTATGTTAAACTTGTTTTCTCCATGTGATCCCTTCCAAGCTCTGGACTCGGTGTCTCTCGTCAGTTCAGGTTCACAGCCATGTAGTGACGTGACTCGTCGATGAACTGTGACATGCAGGATCGTGTGATGGATTTGCATAATCTGCATAAAGTTGCTGCCTGGCCTCTTGTTGGCGATCATCGCTGCTGACTCACTCAGAAAACAGATGCTTAAGAGCAGTGGGTGGGGGATTCATGCCGAATACGTATGACATTAACTCATTTGCTGGTATTGATGTCGCTCAATATTAGATTTTTTTTTGTTTTTTATTACATCATCCGCAATACAGCGTGATGGAGTTTTTGCAGTTCCGGGCCCAAAGGCTTCAGACAACTTAACAAAACCCATCTTACTTCTGCTCTACTGGCCTTCCTCAATGGTGTCTTTTTGCAGCGCAAGAATGAAGCGAAGCACTGACGTGAAGAAAATACTTCATAAGACATTCAAGAAGATCATGCAAAGGAAAAGAAAAAAAGATTTGGCTACAGCAGTAGAATCTTATTCTATACGTCACCTCGTGTGTGTTTTACATTTTATTTTTATTGCCTTAATAACTGCACCGCATTCAAGTTTGGCAACTGTGTAGGAAATATGACAACATGCAACTGCAGCTTTAGCAAAAAAAGGTGATTCCTTAACATGATGGAAATACAATGGAGGAATTCATGTACTTTAAAACTGCTGATTGCGGATCCAAATTAGCGTTATTCAGTGGAGGTATTCTCTATAGTCTTTTCTAACAGCGCTTTAGCATTAGCATGCCTTACACGCTTGATTCCGCATTGGAGTCTAGCCTGTCTGCCAACTCTTCTCAATTAACTCATTCTACTGCTCCATAACGGGTCTTTTTCACACTTTTCCGGCCTACACATGCACGTCCTTGTTTCCGCCGAGCCATCCCGTCCATCTCAACAAGAACTTTTTCAGATCCTGTGTGTCCAGAAACAAAAAGGACACTGAGCTGCTTTCAAAACTCATTTGCATAACGCTCTTCAACTCGTTGAGCGACTCCGCTCAGCTGTGCCAAAGCAGCGAGTGCCAGACGTTAACCTGGCATCTTCAAATATCTCTTAAGGATCAGTCCTAGTTCTAAGACCAGGGGTGTAAGTGGGCTGAAACGGTGCTTTGATCCCAAAAATATGACAGCAACTGTCAAAACCCTCTGTTTAAAAAAAAAAAAAAAAAAAAAACTGCCTGGCTGCCATACTCGCATCTCATCTCCAAGAAGAAAACAATCTATCAATGTCAGATTTATATACACAAGTGTTAAGAACAAGCATAACAAAGTGCTTGTGTAGTGTAATCTGTTTCGGTTGATATTTATCATTTATTTATTCCACGGACGGCACAGAGCTCTCCCAAACTGCAGCAGTTATCTGAGTCTGACGAGTTGCATCAATGTGCGCATGGGCGCAGCAAGCCACCTTGGTCTCAAATGTCCAGTCAATTGGCTGATGTCTGACATACTGACATAAGATCAGCATAAATTCAGTGGTAGGAAAAAGCATCTGAACCTTTTGGAATTTCCCACATTTCTGCATAAAATCATCATCAAATGTGATATCTTTGTCAAAATCACACAGATGAAAACACTGCTTTAACTAAAACCACCCAAACATTTTTAGGTTTTGATATTTTAATGAGGATAGTATGTAAACAATGACAGAAGGTGGAAAATGAGTAAACGAACCATCACATTTAATATATTTTGCCCCCCCCTCCCCCCCTTTGGCAGATATAACTTCAACCAGACATTTCCTTTAGCTGCAGATCAGTCTGGCACATAGATCAGGACTAATCTTGGCCTATTCTTCTCGACAATACTGCTGTAGTTCAGTCAGATTCCTGGGATGTTTGGCATGAATCGCTGTCTTTAGGTCAGGGGTGGGCAAACTATTCCAAAAAGGGCCGCAGTGGGTGCAGGTTTCTGTTCCAACCCATCAGGAAGAAACCTTTTCACCAATCTGGTGTCTTGCAAGCGCAATCAGTTGATCGCAGTCATGTGATTCTTGTTTCAGCAGAAACCTTGTTGGTTAAACTGTCTGCGCTGAATCAGTTGGAACAAAAACCAGGACCTGCTACGGCCCTTGAGGACCGGTTTGCCCACCCCTGCTTTAGGTCATGCCACAGCATCTCAATGGGGTTCAAGTCTGGACTTTGACCTGGCCACTCCAGAACGTGTATTTTGTTCTTTTGAAACCATTATGAATTTCATTTACTTCTGTGTTTTGGATCATTGTATTGTTGCAGCATCCATCCTCCTTTTAGCTTCAACTGTCTGACAGATGGCCTTAGGTTTTCCTGCAAAACATCCTGATAAACATTTGAATTAATTCTTCCATTAATGATTGCAAGTTGTCCAGGCCCTGAGGTAGTGAAACAGCCCCAAATCATGATGCTCCCTCCACAATGCTTCACGGTGGGGATTAGGTGTTGATGTAGGTGAGCTGTTCCGTTTTTCCGTCAATACATGCCGTTGTGTGTTACTCCCAAACAATGCAACTTTGGTTTCATCAGCCCACAAAATATTTTGCCAAAACTTCTGTGGAGTGTCCAAGTGCCTTTTCGCGAACATTTAACGAGCAACAATGTTTTTTTTTTTTTTTTTAAGAAAGCAGTGGCGTCCTCTGTGGAGTCCTCCTATGAACACCATTCTTGGCCATAGTTTTTCATATAGTTGACGTGTGCACAGAGATATTGGACTGTGCCAGTGATTTCTGTACATCTTTAGCAGACACTCTAGGGTTCTTTTTTTACCCCTCTGAGTATTCTGCACTGAACTCTTGGCATCATCTTTGGTGGACGACCACTCCTTGGGATAGAAGCAACTGTGGCAAACTCCCTCCATTCGTAGACAATTTCTCTGACTGTCGACTGATGAACATCCAGACTTTAGATGGTTTTGTATCCTTTCCCAGCTTTATACAAATCAACAATCCTTGATCGCAGGTCTTCAGACAGCTCTTTTGATCGAGCCATGATGCACATCAGACAATGCTTCTCATCAAGACATTTCTTACCAGGTGTGTGTTTTATAGTGAGCAGGTCAGCTTTAAACCACTCGTCAGTGATTGGGCACACACCTGACTTAAATTGTTTGGTAAAAATTGGGTTTAATTGCTCTTTAAGTCTCCTTAGGGAGAGGGTTAATTTACTTTTTTTTTTTTTTCCTTTCTGTCATTGTTTGCATGTTATCCTCATTAGAATATGAAAACCTATAAATGTTTGGGTTGTTTTAGTTAAAACAGACACGGTTTTTGTGATTTTAAGAAAGATAAGATCACATTTGATGATTTTATGCAGAAATGTGAGAAATTCCAAAAGGTTCAGATACTTTTTCCACGCCATTGTAGTTAGCTGTGACTGATTCTAATGCACATATTTTCCAGAAAAGCAAAAGAAGAACAAGCTTGTTGAATTAATGCGATGAAAAACTGCAATGCAATAGAAAATTGATCAGATCTTTAAGAGAAAAGAAAGAGTTGAAGAGACTTATTTTCATTATTTTATTTTATTTGCTCTGATTGGGGGGTTCAGAACATCTTCCATGTCAATGTCACTTTGGACTTATTTTTGTTCATTTATGTTAGGTAACTTATTTTCTTATACAGTGGTACCTGTACATATGAAGTTAATTTGTTTCACAACTTTGTTTGTAAGTAGAAATGGTCGTATGTCAAGCAGGATTTTCCCATAAGATTACATTAAAATTCCATTAATTCGTTCCACAGGCCAAAAACCTACACTAAATCTTTAACAAATGCTGCTGGTACTATTGCAAATAGCAATTACACTGAGCAAAACAAATAAATTATGAATAAAAATTGGATTATATATATAATAACAGTAATAATCACAATAATACCCACAATAATGTAATGAATCGAGTTTTAATGTGGCAGTCGTATTTTGGTGGTGTGCCTGAACGCACCGTGTGGCTGACTTGACAGAGTGGGGGGGGACATTTTACATTGACTTTGTTCAGCTGCGGCGGACAGTAGGCATGTTGTGTTGCACAAGTTCTGAAATAAATGATTAAAAACCTGACAAAGCTGGTGATTTTTTGGCAATGTTGCCACAATAATAATTGTCAACTTAACATCTAAATACTGGCGAATGGAGGTCGGAGGAGGACCGTCGAGATCGTAGACATTCTATTGTCGAGCCAGTTCACGGCCACGCGCACCACGCTCATATTTTTCTATCATTTCCATCTTCATTGCAATGGTAAGCCTCACCATTTTTCTTTTTTCACCACCTGCACTAACATTCTTGGAACCAATGCTGATTTCTCTCACAAGATAATCCGCTGTGCGTCCGTCTTGTGGGAAAACAAATGTCATAAATCGCCATATTTCGAGCATGTCATCGGATGTAGAAGCAAATGGAGGGTGAAATTTTTCGTCGGATGCCGAAAAGATCGTGTCGAAGGGAGCGCACGTTGAAGTACCACTGTAATTTAAAAATGTTAGCGTGAACTTAAAAACATATTCCATTTCATTTTGCATAATGTAAGTCATTTGTACTTATTTTTGTGAATGTATGTTACTTTATATCTTTATTATTTACAGAAAAAAAGTAAATGTTTACTTTATCTTCAATTTTAATGTACATCCTATTTTCTTAAGTACTTAAAATTGAGATTTTGCATTTAGATGTGGGGATATAAGGGAAAATAAAAATTAGGAGATGGAGGTGGGGTTACTGCTGTTTTTATTTTATTTTGCAAATCATTAAGAAAAATACAATTTTGAATGAAAATCAGTTTCTCATGAATGCCTAGTGCGTATGCAGTAGCTTAATGCATGTGTATTACTGTACTAACGGTATAACTGTGCTAAAAGCGTTTTTGTCTGATTTTCACTGGTTTTGCCCCCCATATAAAAAGAAAAAAAAAACTATAATAATAATAATTCTGACTCAATGGTGACTTTCAAGTCTGGAAATTCCGGCAAGAAATTCTTGCCAATTTCACCCCTGGCTCTGAATGAAAAATGAATACTCTTTTTGTTTGTTAGGGTTTTTTTTGTTCAATAAAATTTGACTCCATAGGGTGTCTAGGCTCTTCCTTAGAGATAAGGTGAAAAGCTTGGTCATCTGGGAGAGGCTCGGAGTAGAGTCGTTGCTCCTCCGCATCAAGAGGAGCCAGATAAGGTGGCTCGGGCATCTGATTAGGATGCCGCCTCCCTGTTGAAGTGTTTTGGGCATGTCCCACTGGGAGGAGGCCATGGCGCCGACCCAGGACACACTGGCAAGACTATGTCTACTGGCTGGCCTGGGAATGCCTTGGGATTCCGCAAGTAGAGCTGGATGAAGTGGCTGGCGAGAGGCAAGTCTGGGCTTCCCTGCTGACGCTGCTGCCCCCGCGACCCGACCTTGGGTTAGCAGGAGAAAATGGATGGAATGATGGATATAATTTGACTGTACAGACAGTAAATAATTAGATATTCCTGGGGATTCGAAACTGAGGGGATTCTTGTGCTCACTGAAACAGCAATAAAATGGAATTTGGCTGCTCGTCCCATGTGAAATGTGTGGAGGAAGCTCCTCTCCATGATGAGAGAGGTCATGGACTCGTGTTGCATGCACGCCACAATGAAGACACACAACCGCAGCGCATTACCAGCATGTCCAAGTCAGCACACGGCTTGATTTATTTATCTTTCATTTTTAATGATTTATACCTCCAAACAAAGCTGCCAGCTGCTGTATTAAGCCGTATTGGAATGCCGAATAACAGACGTCGACATGACGTTTGGCTCAATACACACACAATGACCAGATTTTAATGTGTGTTTTTTTTTCCTCGAAGGGGAGAGGATTTATGGAAATAATAGGCTTGGTTATGTGCGGGGCCACTCGACACAGAGCGAGAAAATTCTTGTTGCAACTTGCTTTTAGCAGTAAAACACAAAAAAATGCGGATTCCTGACTTTGGGTTCCAAAGACGTGTTGTCTTGTGTTGTTTTGCTGGAAAAATGGATCGCTTTGGTAAAAAGCAATACTCTTGCATCTTTGTCATGTTTTATTTCTAAAAGGTGTTTATTGTTGCAGTTGAGTGAAATTTTTGTACAGGTATGTCGTTTTTTTTCCGGTCATCATTGTTGTTTTCGTCAAGGATGACTATTATATAAATATTTCGCGGAAGAAACAATTTTTTCATGACGGTGACGTGACAGTGACAAGCTACAAATGTAGGATGTGGGACTAAAACATAACAAGACAAATAACAATTTTCGTCTGACAAGAGGAAAATGCAAGAGTTTCTGTCAAATGCTGGCCACGCATGACATTTTCATAATGTATGTGGGTCATGTCACTCACGTGAGAGGGGCTGCACCCCCTTACCCCATCCTCTGTGGTGTTAGGATATGCTGAAAGTTAGGCTGCGCTCCACTTGCTTGTTTTGAAGCACATGGTAAGATTTGATTCCTTTTCTTGGCAAGAAAGACTGTGCAATGTTGCTTTAGCCTTTAAAGTTCTGTGCTGAGGGATTATCACACACTAAATGTAACTCATAGCATTAGCATGGCATTCGCGTTAGCTTTAACATTTAGCATGGCGTTGTCTTAAACTCTCAGACTTCTTTTTTTAAATACACTTCGTGGCGTCCAGGTGAGTATAATTTTTATGGTTTTCCTGCTTAGTGTGTATTATCATCACGAAGTTTACGTTGTCCTTGTAGGCGCTACAAATATGTGTATGTTCATTTGAAATTGTTGGAAACCTATATTTATTCTTGGACTAAAACTTTTGAATTTTACAGAAGAACACATTTTGAGTAACTGTTGACTAAGACTGGATGAAATTTGAGAGTCCGTCAACTAAAACTAGATGAAGTCGAACACATTTTGAAATGACTTAGACTCATCAGAATTTTCATCCAAAGACCAAGACAAGGATGATTGATCTACAATTGTTTGTTTTTGGTAACGCTTTATTTGACAGTGGCGTCATAAGACCATCATGTTATGACATGACAGATGTCATTAAGAGTCAACCGGCAGTATGGCACTTTTGAACGGTATTCAGAGGGAAAATAGATCCGGTACCAAGCCAACCAGACATAGGAGCCAGTGGTAACACTGTGCCGAATGCTCAAAATGCGCAGCTGTGTTGCAAACTCCCAAACTGTAAGGGGCAGAGCGTTTTCAAATGTGAAAAGTGCAATGTACATCTGTGCTTAAACAGAAACAATAATTGCTTTTCTGAATTTCAGAAGCAGTGAAAAAAGATGTATCAATAAAAGTGTGTTCAGACCTGAGATGGGAACATTTGCCTTTTTGTTTGCCATTTCTTTTACTTAATTGCCTGTTGTCGCTAATCTGCATCATACCTAAATGTATGCCTATTTTATGGGCTATATTCAAATTATCACTTTCAATTTAATTTAGCATCTATTTGAAGGTACTAAAAACACACCCAAAACATTTTTTTTTTATTATTGGAAATAAATTTAGGTATTAAGGGGCTAGGCAGTGGTCACCACAAAAGAAAGACTTAAAAAAAAATCCGTCTTTATGAGACAGGCGGCGATGAGGGAGAAGTTTACCCCTGCTGTCGCGGCCACAACAGCGTCATGTCTCAGTTAGTTATGTGTAAATAAATTGTTACTTTGCTATCAAAAGCTCTATTTATGTTATTTTCTAAAAGGAAAACATTATTCCGATGTTTGGGATGTAACTAAAGGAAAAAATTGCTGTGTTAAAGTCAAAGTTATGTTTGAAATGTTTGCATTTACAAAAAGCTCAATTTCCCTGTTTTTTCATCAGAAATTGGAAAATTGCTCAAACAAAGCTATTTTCTAATGCTGATTTCTAAAGAATGGAAAAAGATTAGGGCTGTCAAAATTATCACGTTAACGGGCGGAAATTAAATTTTTTAAATTAATCACGTTAAAATATTTGACGCATTTAACGCACATGCCCCGCTCAAACAGATTAAAATGACAATACAGTGTATTGTCCACTTGTTACTTGTGTTTTTCAGCGTTTTGTCGCCCTCTGCTGGCGCTTGGGTGCAACTGATTTTATGGGTTTCAGCACCACATGAGCATTGTGTAATTATTGATATCAACAATGGCGAGCTACTAGTTTATTTTTTTTATTTAAAATTTTAGATTTTATTAAAAAGAAAACATTAAGAGGATTTTAATATAAAATGTCTATAACTTGTATTAACATTTATCTTTTAAGAACTACAAGTCTTTCTATCCATGGATCGCTTTGAGAGAATGTTAATAATGTTAATGCCATCTTGTTGATTTATTGTTATAATAGACAAATACAGTACTTACAGCGCCCTCCATAATTATTGGCACCCCTGAAAAAGATGTGTTTTTTAGCTCCTAATATATATATATTTTTCTAATTCAAATAATATGGGACCTTAATGGAAAAAAGGAAAATCCAACCTTCAATATAAGTGCATTCATTCAGTGGGGAAAAAAATCCCACATAAAGAAAAAATTATTTGACATCAAATAATGTGTGTCACAATTATTAGCACCCCTGGTGTTAATAATTTGTACAACCCCCTTTTGCCAACAAAAACAAGGTCTGGGGACTGAGATGGCCATGGGAGAAGCTTGATTTTGTGTCTGGTGAACCATTTCTGTGTAGATTTGGCCATATGTTTAGGGTCATTGTCTTGCTGAAAGACCCAGTGACGACCCATCTTCAGCTTTCGGGCAGAGGGCAACCGATTTTGATTTAAAATGTCCTGGTATTTCAACGCATTCATGATGCCATGCACCCTAACATGGTTCCCAGGGCCTTTGGAAGCGAAACAGCCCCACAGCATCACTGACCCACCCCCATACTTCACAGTGGGTATGAGGTGCTTTTCAGCATGCGCATCTTTCATGGCATGCCAGACCCACTTAGAGTGTTTGTTGCCAAAAAGCTCAATCTTGGTCTCATCTGACCAAAGCACACGGTCCCAGTTGAAGCCTGGGACCGTGTGTATTTTTGTGTGGGTCAGTGATGCTGTGGGGCTGTTTCGCTTCCAAAGGCCCTGGGAACCTTGTTAGGGTGCATGGCATCATGAATGCTTTGAAATACCAGGACATTTTAAATCAAAATCTGTTGCCCTTTGCCCGAAAGCTGAAGATGGGTCGTCACTGGGTCTTTCAGCAAGACAGTGACCCTAAACATATGGCCAAATCTACACAGAAATGGTTCCTCAGACACAAAATCAAGCTCCTCCCATGGCCATCTCAGTCCCCAGACCTTGTTTCGTTGGCAAAAGGGTGTTGTACAAAGTATTAACACCAGAGGTGCTAATAATTGTGACACACATTATTTGATGTCAAATAATTTTTTCTTTATGTGGGATTTTTTCCCCCACTGAATGAATGCACTTGTATTGAAGGTTGGATTTTTCTCTTTTTTTCCATTAAGGTCCCATATTAAATTAATAAAAAAATATATTAGAAGCTAAAAAACATCTTTTTCAGGGGTGCCAATAATTATGGAGGGCACTGTATGTACCGTATGTTGAATGTTTATATCCGTGTTGTGTCTTATCTTTCCATTCCAACAATAATTTACAGAAAAATATGGCGTATTTTATAGATGGTTTGAATTGCTATTAATTACAATTAGTTAATTTTTAAGCTGTAATTAACACAATTAAAAATTTTAATCGTTTGACAGCCCTAAAAAAGTTATGAACTTTTTTTTCTGCTGAGAGAAGAGAGTCTAATCTTTCTTTTGGTGGGTTCCATGTTTATATAGCAATAGAACAGAATTGTCTGTGGGCCTTGCAAAATCAGTCAAAATCCAGTAAAACGGGCGAAGGGGGTTGCAGCGGTGAAAATGGCTGGGAGTGAATGAGTTAATAATGTTATAAATTATATTTAAAAAACAATAAAATAAAATAAAAGCAATATTGAATAATATCTCATGGGACACCGGACGATCTCTCACAGCACACCGATTGAAAAACACTAATATAACTACACACACACACACACAAATTATCGTGATCATTGTTCAGGGAGTTGTCATGTTTTATTGGCAGTCGTCAGTAGTTTTGCACACTGATTTTGTCATGCATGAATGTCACCGATTAATGGCTCGATTGCAACCTTTCTATTAATACTCTTATTTTGAACTTCGATGATGAAACACTCAGTGGAACGTCTGAGGTTGTACATTCCGCGACCCTGTGTGGATTTCTTTGATATTGCTAGGGTATTTGAGGCCACAGGTTCCGCACTAAACGGGTAAATGCCATTGTAATGTAATGTAATACTAAGTGAGTGCGTCGAGGCAACCAAAAGGTCAACGCTGACATCAATAAAAGTGCCTTTGCGAGTACTTTCCAAATGGGGACTTTTATTTAGCACGACTGAAGAGAAAGTATCAGTGCAGCACTCGACAACAACATCCAGCTTCCAGGAACATTCCCGCTGCTCGGACATCCGACAAGACGTTACCGCGCAAAACAACAAACGATGCAACACTTAAATAGAGCCGGGGCGTCGGGAATGCGAGACACGTTTTAACGATGCTCTTTTGAACAAGAGAACATGAGGTGTTTTAGGGTCGGATGGGGTGTTTTCTTAAAGATGAACAGCTTCAGTCAGAGCTCCTAAAGTACTTTCTTTACACTTAGTACAAAAAAAGACATCTCTACCCGTTAGTGCTTTGTTTTTGTTTAAGATACTATTACATAAATAAACAATTTATTTTTCAGTGTTCAGAACAGACAGTTCCAGTGTGACTGGAAGACTAACAATAACTCCACCGTATTCCAGTTGGCAGCAGAGGCTTCTCAGAGTTCTCAGCTTTTTATTTTTTTGTTTTGTTTTGTTTTTTTGGTTCGAGTTCCAGCGTCCACCAATCGTGTTTATTTACTTCGGTTTTTTCGCTAATGTCACTTGTGGGTCCTAAAATCCCAGAGTGCACGTCTCACTCTTCTCGCGCGTACGTCCTCGCGTGATGTCGCCTACTGGATTTTACTCTGTGGAAAGCAATTTAAAGATTCTTGTGTGCAAAACGATGCCGTGAAGAGCTGATAGTGTCAATGGCAAAATTCTCTTCATCCTCTACTTGCAGGTGAACACCTCCGTCCGCTCGCTGCACGTGTTGCACTTGACGAAGCAGCACCACTGGAATTTGCAGTTGCACTGCCACACTTTGGTATACTGATGCGTGTTGTAGCCCCGCCCGCAGCACATGAGGTCGCAACCGTCCGTGTGCGGCGAGGTGCGGTTGCACAGGCGGCCCTGGGTGCCCACGCTGCCCGTGGCCGCGTCCTCCTCGCAGTAGTTGGGCGACCTCTCGATGTACACGAGGTCCGTGTCCATGGGCTTGCGGTAGCCCTGAGTCTGCTTCACCTTCAGGTGGCTGGGCTGCCGCAGCCGGTTGGCTCGCATCACCTCCACGTGCACGGCTTCATTGTACTTGTCTTTGAGCACGTAGCCGATCTCTCGGAATTTGGGGAGCGTCGTCCAACACGTCTTGGTGGTGCAGGAGCCCGACACGCCGTGGCACTTGCATTCTAGCTTCATTCTTTCTTCGAGAACCTGTGGGGAGAAGAGATCCAGTTTAGTAAAATATATTGAGCCTTAAGATTAAAGAGCGCTGAACTGTAAGTAAAAGTTCACATTTCTTCTCATTTAAAAAAAAAAAAAAAAAAAAAAACATTGGGCTGTCAATCACCAATTTCAAGACAATACGAATTTGATTCTTTGGAAGAAGATATTTGCTGATATTAGAAAGTCAGCCTTGATTCAATTTGATTGGGTTAAAGAACCTTCAATCGAATTAAAACTTTATTATGTACACATTTAACATAATCAGTTAGAATGAACCAATTGGCTGCCATTGAAGGTCCTATTTTTGATTGATTATTGATTTCAATTTGATTATTACAATCTATATACTGATACCGATCTATGTATCTTTATACTTCTACAAAATACTATAACTTGACAATAGTTAACATTTTGCTGGAAAAGACTTGACATGTTAAAAGATGTTAAAAAATCCAAGATAATGACCATTATGCTCACATTACAACAGTAATGTACAACAGCAGTCAACTAAAAAAACAACAACACGTTTTTCCCTTCATAAAGCCACTCATCAGGAATTGTCTTCTCATGAGAAAGTACGGTGGCCCTGAAGTGTCAGGTTAACTGCCAAGTCCCAACACTTTGCATAATTGCAATGCAATTGGAATGCAAATTCCAAATGCTATGCGAAAAAAAAGAGCACAAATGCAAAATTGGCCAAAGCACGATTGGAAATAGCCACAACTTAAATGCAAATAGCCACGACACGAACTCCATGTGTCACGGCACGAACCCTGTGTGTCACGGTACAAACCCCAATTGCCTCAACACAAACCCCAATTGCCCGCAACACAAACCCCAATTGCCAACAGCACGAATACAAATGGATCGCAACATGAATGCAAAGATCTCACAACACGAGTGCAAAGGGCTAGAAACGCAACTGCAAAAAGTCACAGCAGAAATGCAAAAGGAAGCCCCAGAAGTAGACTAAATTCCATTGCTGCTCCACTGATGCAACCGTAGAGATGGTCATAAAGCAATATACAGTGGTACCTCTACATACGAAGTTAATTCGTTCAAGGACCTTGTTTGTAAGTCGAAATGGTCGTATGTTGAGCAGGATTTTTCCCATAAGAATACATTATAATTCCATTAATTCGTTCCACAGCCCGAAAACCTACACTAAATATTTGACATACACTGGTGGTACTATTACAAATGGAAATTACACATAGCAAAACAATTAAATTATATACAAATATTGGAATAATAATAATATAATAACAATAATAATTATAATACCTGTAATCATGTTATGATTCATGTTTTGCGTGGTGTACCTGAACGCACCCCGTGGCTGACGTGACAGAGTGAGAGTTTTTAGTTTCGCTTTTCATGTTCTGTTGTTGGCGTCAGGTGTGGCGGACAGTAGGCATGTTGTGTTGCACAAGTTCTAAAATAAATGATTAAAAACCTGACGAAGTTGGCGATTTCTTTGGCGATGTTACAATAATAACTAATAATAACTAATAACTGAACGGGCCCTCGCAATCTAGCGCAACTGGGACGTCACGCAACTCGGACAGTGTGTAGGTCAGGGTGGTGGCAGATCGTCCTCTCTAATCATCTCATTAGAACCTAACATGCTCGAAAGTCGCCTCTTTACATTCACACACCTAAGAGGTAAAAACCCCTATTGGAGCGAGTACTACAAAAAAGGAGCGAATAAAGGGTCGTCACTGCAACAGACAGAGACATGTGGACACGGGCCGTAAAATAAGTATTTCAAAAGGTCTAGAAACTACAATGACCTACCTGAAAAGAACTGGACATATATTAGAAAACTGAGTGACTTTCTATTGCCACTAGTTGGCGCTGTAGGGTTGATGCAAATGACCCCTACAGGACCCTTCAGAGTATGACTCAACAAGCACGAGATGTTTGGTGCAGATATGTTGTAGAAGTTATGGCTGTTCAAAACTTGTGGTGAGACGAAATGGCTTCAGTCATTTTCACTTCGCCTGTTGGACTCTTCTGCTTCAACCAAACCTCAGTATTTTTCATCAGGCACCTGAACACATGTCTTATGGCTCCCCTGATGCAGGTTTCAGGTGAATATATTTTTTTCCTTGGAGGAGGAGCCTGTTTAGTAAAAAAAGGCATTTCCTGTTCCCACTAGGGGGCGCTAGGCCTAATGGGTAATGTTTCAATGCACTCGTGTTAAGGGCCTTCGCACGCTTAGTGCTCGGGCCCTAATAATTGTCACCTTATAAAGACTGGCGAACGGAGGTCGGAGTAGGTTCGTTGAGATCGTTGACATTCTACGGCCGTTTTTTTCGAGCCAATTTACGGACATCCACACCACGCTCATACTGTATTTTTCTATCATTTTCATCTTCATTTAAATGGTTGTTAGGTTTTGTGTTGGTTACCTGCTAGTGTGTCCCTGTGATTGGCCATTGATTTCACCTGTTTTGCCTGCTCCTAGTATATCCTCCAACTGCATCCTCCTGTGTCACCCACCTGTTCCTCGTTGTCTCGTTACCCCGTGTCTGTGTGTATTTAAACTCCCAGCTTCTGTTCACTGCTCGTTGCGTCACTGTCGATGTCTATCCCAGTGTGGTTGATATCAATTCCTAAGCCCTTGTGTTCCTGCATTCCCTGTTTAAGTGTTGATGCATTTTATTTGATCCACTGTCCTTTTGTTGGTACTTTGTGTTTGTGTATCCTCCAACCTGCATCCTCCTGTGTCACCCACCTGTTCCTCGTTGTCTCGTTACCCCGTGTCTGTGTGTATTTAAACTCCCAGATTCTGTTCACTCCTCGTTGCGTCACTGTCGATGTCTATCCCAGTGTGGTTGATATCTATGCCTAAGCTCTTGTGTTTCTGCATTCCCTGTTTAAGTTTTGATGCATTTTATTTGATCCACTGTCCTTTTGTTGGTACTTTGTGTTTTTGTTAATTATCATTAAACCATTTTTTAGTTCACTGCCACCCGGCCTTGTTTCACATTTGTTTCCCTGCTTTTGGGCCCACATCGCTCGTCCGCCCTCGTTCCCCGACAACGGTGTGCCTCACCTTTTTCCTTTTTTCACCATCTGCACTCACATTCTTGGAACCAATGTTGATTTCTCTCACAAGAAAATCAGCCGTACATCCGTCTTAGGCGCTGTCATACATCGTCGTATTTCGAGCATGTCGTCGAATGTAGAAACAAATGGCGGGTCAAATTTTATGTTGGATGTAGAAAAGATTGTGTGTTGAAGCGACCGTATGTCGAGGTACCAATTTGTGCGTGAATTTCTATAACTTATGTTTTCAAGTTCTGCACATGTAGGGATGTGATGTGATTGTGTTGTGGAACTTGTGGTTACGTGGCAGCAGCAGGGTGGGAGTTGTAGTCCTCATGTCTACTTGCACTCCCCTTGCATTAATGCTGTGGCTTTTTGCAGTCGTGTTGCGAGTCATTTGCGGGCAATTGGGGTTCGTATCGTGGCAATTGGGGTTCATGCTTTGGCCAATTTGTATTCATGCTTTGGCATTTTGTGTTGTTGCAGTTTGCAGTCATGCTTTTTTCTTTTTGCAAAGCGTTTGGACTTACAGACATGTTATTGCATCCAAGGCACCCATGTCTTACAGATAATCAAATTTTGGAAATAATCAATTGTGTTCCATCGCATTGCATAGTGACAAGTTGTGTAATAACATGGCACCCGCGCTTTTTACTGTCTAGACTTTCCTACTGTATATGTGGTTTTCAGTGGAACCAGTTGAGTGCCTTTGACAAATGACATGTAATGGTTTGTTTACTATGGGAACGCTTGAGTTTTTCCACTCGGAAGTATGTGTGACATCATGGTGAAAAGGTCTATAAGTCTAGACGCAGTAATAATGAAGCAGCAATTCTGTGGTTAAAGCTGCAGGTGTCATTTTACTCATTCACTGCTGTTGACGGCGATAGATGTCCGCTCCATTTTGACTGCGTCCTAGTCAAAATGGGACTGACATCCATCGCCATCAGTGGCAACCAATGAGTTAAAAATTGAACTAATATGTGGATATTTTCCGCCACTTCATTGTCCCTATCGAACAATCACGCAAAATGAGAGTTGTTTGTTGATTCTCTCCAAACTCGCACTCTAATCCAATCCGGTCTGTGTGGTGCGGATTTCCAAAAATGTAAAGAGCGAGAAGCCACAAGGAATGTGGTGCACTGAAGTTCCCGACAAATAGATGGAAACGTCTACTTACAGCATGTCTGTCAAAGCCTCTCATCTGTTACAACACACATGCACACACACTCCGCCCGTCACATGAAACTAAGACGGCTGATTTATGTGCTTTTTAGAGCTTTTTATGACAGTCCGGTCCCTGTAAAAGATCCTTTTTATCAGCTCGTTCGTCTTGATTTTATGACTGCGCAGACCCTTTTTATATGGAATTTCTTGGCTTGTGCACACACGCGAGGAAATACACAATGATGGACAATCCACCGGAAGATGCTTTGATCCAGTTTGGGGATGTTTTGTTAAGTCCCACTGAGAAACATATTATTGCTGATAGTAACCATATTCATCCATTCGTTAGCGCTAACTCAAACTGATAATGATGACAAAAACATGTTTTTTTAAGGTTGCTTATCCGCAAATGGTCAGCTACAAGATAATATTGTATCAATCAGTCAATAAACGGTTGCGGTTGGGGCAGCGTCCCGTCGTTGTCCGTTGAGCCGACCAGATAAACCAGTTTTTTTCTACTGCTAGCGATCTTGAGCCAGGAGTTCTGCATCCTCCAGAGTAACCCCATAGTGTTGGAGGTCATCTGCGATGACATCGAGCCATCGAACGTAAAGCTTGCCTCGCTTCAAGCCAGTGACCTATAGGCCGAACTGCTGAATGGCGGAGGACATGACCAAACCAGCAGATGCGGCGCTGTGCAGCCAGGAAAATGCACTCGGCTGGCAAATGCAGGCTCTGAGCTTTTAGTTGGAAATCCGCTGGGGCCACCTGATGTTTTTGATGTTCCTGAGGGCCCTGCCATCAAAGCCATCTAGTCTAAGAGCCAGAGTCTTATTCAAGGGCCTTGTTTCTATTGTTGTATATGGCAGAAAACACAGACAAGACTTAAAAAGTAAGCTTGAGAACGATAAACTGATACGACCGGATATCCGGTTTTACATGCGAGAGATACAGCTGTATCGATAGTAAAGTTACCATTCGACAGAAATTAGCCATTAAATATTCAATGAACCGATAGTAGAGATAGAATTCGGCTATCGCAAACGCAAGAATCGGCTTCTAATGCATAGTTCAATGCAATAGTTAATATGATAATAATTTAGCTTTTACCTCACATGCTGCGCTTGTGTCATTCACCACACAGCGCACTTAGATTGTGACTGCTGTCGTGGTTGCCTCAACTTCCCATAGAAGCAGTCGGACATCCGGGCATTTAATGATGTCACCAGCCACAACAAAGCGTCGCCATATTGACAATGGGGCAAAAGACGAGTCACTTGTAATACAAACGCATTGAACTTTCTTCTTATTTGCCGTCTTTTTTCCGTCGGAATGGCTAAAAGTTGTCGTGTTGTGTGACAACCCATTGTCACACAAGGAAGAGTTCGGAGCAGTATTTGAAGTTCTTCATTCTTCCTCGCGAGAAGAAAAGGAGAAACAAATGGCTGAAAGCAATTAATCGAGGAACAGTAAAAGAAGACGGTTCCGTGGACTATTCTCGCCTGTGGGAGCCTAAATCCAAGCATATTTACGTTTGAAGCCGACATTTTATTACTGGTGAGTAAACTTTAATCGATTTATTTTTTTTCCCCAATTAGCTGCTATGATTCAATAGACTAGGCAGCGGTTATTATTACCGTAACTTAAATAATTAAATAACGCTTGGAGCTGAATTACCGTGTTCTGCCAAAATGTGCTACATCGGCGAAACGTCCTACATGAGTCAAATTTGACACCCAAAGTACTACCGTGCGCTCTAAACTTGTTTTGTTTAGATGCATACAGGCAGAACGTACTAAAAAAATGCCTTAAGAAAATACTTACATGTAGTTATTTCAAATAAGGACGGTTTAAATACGCTATGTGACTAATGTGGTCAACTGCTTCAAAGCTAACCCAAAAATAACAATGGTTAAAAGGATTAGAGGGTAATACATGCAGAAAGTATCTTAAAGGCAATGAAAAGGTTTTATAAAAATAAAAATAGTGAGTATTCGTCACCTGGAAGTGATAAAGGTCAACTTACTGGGTGACTTTATGAGGTAGTTGTAGATGTTTCCGAACTCCACTGCAGGCCTTTCCTTTTGATTGTTCATCCAGCTATCGGCTGCAAGTTTGTAAGGGCAAATTTCCAAGCCAATACACGGTAATTTTAAATTGTAGCGCCTCCTCGCGTCTGTCGGCAGTGACTCGTGATAATAGTAAGCCATGTTTAAGACGTTTTTAGGAAAAAAGATGCAAAACACACCTGAAATATATGAATTTCAGACGTTTGTCAATGGAATGTTTAGCGTTCCCCCTTCGCAAAATGGCAACCCGTTGCTAAGCGAGGTGACGTCATCGTGACATCACGCCGACTTCCTCTATTCATTTTGGCAGAACCGCGAGTTGTCGCCGTCATTAACCGATCGTCACGGGCGTGTCATAACAACCCGAGAGCTAACAAAACCACTGTAACGCACGCTCCGTTGTGTTTTCTTCACAGCCCAAAACAAAACTAGTAGTGGCAACGAAGCAACATGCTAAAACAATGGACAGTTTGCGCACCACGCCAGCGACGTGCAGCGATTAATTTTCAACGCACCCCGGAAAACAAAAGTTGGACTTTGAAGTGACGAAGGCAGCCAGATCTGTTCGCATGGGACAGAGCTAGTGTGAAGCGGTACAGAGACCGTGATTTTTTTAACCCTGAAAAAAACCCACTACGATGGTGGAAAGGGCGGCATGTTGTTTCCACGAAAGGCAGTCTACTTAAACATGAACATGTGGATCAGTTGATCTTCCTCAAGAAAAATCTGCCCTTCAAAAAAGATAGACAGTGATGAGGAATAAACAAATGCGGAAGCACAGGCATAAGTGAATTACTTTGCTGTGTATAAGGTTAAAGTAATGATTATAGACCTGTCTGTCTAAAATGCCATGTTTTTCCCCCCAGTTATACCAGTGGTAAAGCATAATTTATTATTTATTTATGATAACACTAGCAGGTTTAATTTTTTTTCTAGAGATGCTGCATATAATTAATATTTTTTGCTTGTAAGATGTTTAGGTTGAAAGTTTGCACTTAAATTACTTACCTATTGTGTTCAAAACACCAGGAAATACAGTAATTAAATTACTGCACGTTATTGTTGTCTGTCACTGGAGTTTTAATTTATTATCAATCCCATCCAACAAAATGACGGTCAAATAGTAATCTTTATTATTTTTTTTCCATAAAAAAATCTAAACATAACATTGGTATGAAATTATGTTGTTTAATTTAATCTTTAATCTTTTTTTATATGTTTAAAATACTGTACGAACACACACAACAAATGTTTACTATCGTATCGTTTTCACTCTGTATCGAACCGCATAGTTTTTAAACTGTTTCGAATCGTATCGAATCGCTCGGCCTTAAAAATGTATCGTTTTTTTAATCAAATCGTAACCTGTGTATCTAGATACATATCTAATCGGCTTCATGCCAGAGATTCTCTTCTCTATTCTCTTCTCTTGCACTGCTCTTTAAAAGAAACTGCTGTATTTTATGCTAAAACAACTGTTGTGTTTGATAGAACAATATGTCTATATGCTGCCATAGCAGATTCATGGCACATTAAGCCCACAAACTATTTCTAATTTGTCCGTTTTACCCTGAAAACCCCCGTTTACAGACGCCGTGCAACCGCTTTTTTCAACCCAGCCATAAAACGAAGGTAATTAATTATATTTATTATTCAAAATGTCTGTCGCTTTTAGCTTAGAATCATTCATTGATGTCTCATATTTCGTTTAAAAAAAAAAAAAAAAACGACTTTAAAAAAAATTCACTCACATATTTTGAACTTTTAAACAAATTATTTCACAATGAAAAAAATGGCGTCTGTAAAACAAGTCACTGATATCTACCTCATAACTATAGCTTAATTATATTTTTTTTTTGTTACTGTCGCATTTTCTCCGAGATGTTAGATGATAAATAATTGATCCAAACAAAAAAAAGTTGTAAAAAAACGTTTAAAAGGGTAAATATATGAAAAACAAAATCTCTACCACTCCTTGATGTCTGCGATTTCTGCATTGGTGTGACCACGATTCTCAAACATCCAAATTCCGATTAATGAAATATCCCAAGTAAAGCGGAACTAAAACACAGTCAGCGCAGTCTTCGGGATCTAATGAGGAACGGAGAGAGTAAACGTCAATGCTCAACTCACGGTTTTGGCTCATCCCATGCCGATAGATAAAAAATAATAATAATAATACTTGACTACAGCTGACAGCCGCTACAAAGTACGCCCACATAATGCTCCGGTAGAGCTCACATGTATAAAGAACTAGTTGCGAAATGACAGACTCGGCAGCGTGAGCAGCACATGTATAGAAATGCAAAATGACAGACTCGCAGGCGTTAGAAAACAGCCGCCATCTTAAAGCAGTAGACTACTCTGGAAGGCTGTTGCAGCCAACCTTCCGAGCACACCTAATTCTTTTTATCTAAAATATTCCTAAATCGGCAAAATCTTGACCTGAATCTATTTTTAAATGATGAAACAGTTTTAAAACATTCATATGGAATAATAGGAGCAATTTTAACAACTTTAACGGTTGATTCACAACATTAAATTAATTGAATGTAGTTCAAAGCTGCTGATACAGAATGGGGACTTGAGTATTTTATTTTGATATTTTGTTTTGAACTGTTAATGTGAAACTGAAATAGTAGTTTATTTAAGCCTGAGAGGATTTTGGTACATTTTTTGTAACTAATGTACGAAACATTAAAAGCAGCTAATAGATGGGGGGGCATGGGGGGGTTGTGCATCAATAATTGATTTAAAATCGAATCCTAGCCTCTGAATCGTAACCGTAATCAAATCGTTAGGTGCCCTAAAATTCCCACCTCTAATTACAACAGACCATATTTTTGACAAATCCATCAAAAAAAAGCTAAAGGCTAATGAAAAGGATTCATCACGAAAGCAGATCCATTCTAATCCTCAGAATAGCTGCTTGCTGAGGCCCCGCCCACTAAAAAAATCGAAAAATTGGAGCGGACTTCACAAACAGAGCTAGCATGCTACGCAAAAAAAATCTATTCAGTTGTCGCTGTGTGACTGTTCTATCATTTGCCAATGCCATTTACCTTGTATCTGCGCCGGACAGTGCGTCCAGAGGGCGCTTAGCCACTAAGCCAAAACCCAAGACTAACAGCTTTAGCTTCCAGCGCACCTTCTTGAAGGCATCAGGAGGGACGTTTCTATGCAACATACACAACGGACCTGTGCGCACCTGTTATTCTCACCCCCCAAAACATTCACTGCCGATCCGGGTCACGGCACCAATGTAACTGGTCTACGTGGACCCGCGTTGAACAACCAGAACAACTAATCAGGACTCACGGTGCGACCAGCATGGCGGGAGAGCGTGCTTAGCCGCTAAGCTAAAACCCCAGGCTCGCAGCATTGGCTGCCAGGGCGCCCTCTTGAAGGCATCGGGAGGGAGGTTTCAATGCAACACACACAACGCACCTGCGTTCACCCGTTACACAAGCGCAACACTAGAATTCTAGGCACAATCGTCAATTCTGGTTGAGCAATTCACTGAAGAAAAGGTGGGCGTTTAGTGATAACTACCGTAATTTCCCGAATATAACGCCCCCCCCCCTAAAATCAACTTGTAAAATCATGGTGCGCATTATAAACGGGTACAGGGATAGAGACAAAAATATAAATATATATATATATATATATATATATATATATATAAAGACTTTTTTTTTTTTTTAATTGACATGGCCATGTTGTGTTGAAGAAACGTATGCGGCGATTCGTTGCCGACCATTACGGTACGTGACGTCACCATTTTGTTTCGGTCCTGGCGAGCTAGGGAAGGAGTCAGAGGCGGAGTATCAAACAACAGAGCTTATCCGCGTTGCTTTATTGACATTAGGCTGCAAAATACGGTAGCAATGTCTGTCTTACATGCAACCCGCTGAATACAACTATCTTTCCGGCTGTTCCCTCTACAAAATACCTCCCCCGGGAACTATACAACGTGCCAACATAAGTTCCGCCGGTGAGATTTCTGTTATAACTCGTTACACGGTAATACTTCACTCTGATTGGTCGAATGATTTCGTCTGTGTTAAATTCTGCTTTTTTCACTCTTCATAAAGCACGGATTTTAGTTTCTTAAACTCATTTGAGTCAAGATTTATTGCTATATGCGTTTATTATTATTTCTGTGTCCGTCAACTATATCTGTCCCTCGGGAAACTCAAACCCAAATAACAATAGTTCCTCTTGTCAGTCAACAGCGATGCACGCTTTTGGTTTCCCGACTTCTAGCCTCACTTTTATTTTACCGTATCTATCCGTGGAAGAAACATTTATTCATCATGATAAAATGAGCAAGTTATACAGCAGCCTTTAAAAGAAAAGCCACATCTGTTTTGTTTTCTCCTGGATTCTGGTAAGTTGGAGAAGTTGTCAAATTATATTATTACCGTACATATTGTCAGTTTACCGTTATGTTTTGAACTACCAATGTGCTATGCTTGTGCTGTGTTTCACCAGTCAGTAAAATGACATTTCTGTATTTGTACACGAGCTCTGTTTTCTTGTATTCTTCTATTTATTGGTGCTAAAATTAGGGTGCGCGTTATACACGGGTACAATAATTTTTCCTAGATTTGACAAGTAAATTTGGGGTGTGCGTTATACACTGGTGCGCCCTATATTCGAGAAATTACGGTATTTTAAATAGACCATGAACTGTTAAAAACAAAACAGCAAGATTTCAGTGTCAATTTCATTTTCTAGATGAAAAATTAAATGAATTCTGTCATGTTGATGTTTTGAAGTGCTCTTTAAGCCTTGCCCCCTTTAAGAAATCTAGGGTTGGAAATCGCCAGGTGTGCAGTGGGTTGTCACCAAATGGAAATCGGTTGTGATTCTCCCATTTCAATCCCAATCAGTGTGCGATAGGCCTTCAAAGCAACACTGTCGTCCTTGACTTCAACCAAACAAAATGAATTTGGAATGACGTGTTCCATTCTAAGACATCACACACCGCTGCTGACTCTATGTAGCTCCATTTGTCAATATTAAATCACTTGATTTTGTTCTTCACACTCCCTTGTCAGCTGGAGTGACTAATTGACAAGCGACGTTAGCTTGGCTAGTGATCGAAAAGAAAAGGCCATACAGAAATGTGCCGGGAGCCAACAAGAGCGTGATGGATCAATCATGCAAAGAGTCTCTCACGCTATATTATGTTTTCATAAGTGGATACTTGAAGACATCATCACATCTGGGCATCCACTCGTGCACACACAGTCAAGTAAAAGTTCATTCCAAGACTGTTAGGATTTAAACATCTGCAGAACATTTGTGACGTAATCGGAGCGGTTAGCACAGATGCTAACAAAAAGCAGTTTTATAAGTACTGGAATCTCTTCAATTTAATACCTTTCGTCCCGCCTCATTATTGTGCAGGTTCATGAGTCGACGTGGAGTCTTCTTAATCTCCCGAGCGTCAACGAATCGACGGGAAAACTCGATGCCGTACTTGATATCGGCTGAGCACCCGCCCCACTTCCAGCCTTCCTCCTGATTGTAGTAGCCCTGCTTCTCCCGGTCGCAGCCGCACTGGCTCAGGTTGCCCTGACTGCACGCCGCCGTGATAGCGTGGGCCACGCCCGCTGCCGTGATGGCATAAGTGAACGCTGCTTCCCGGCTGCCTGCAAGAAAGGAAATGCATGCTTTGTTTAGAAAACCAGAGCTTATGGGTAATGTAAAAAGAAACATTGGCAATGCAGTGAACATTTTAGCATAATTTTGGTCCTTTAAAGCCTAATTTCTTCTCAAGATTTTCTCAGATATTACTTTCAATCAAAAATACTAAGTAGACAGAAGTATGAATGTAGGAATGCTAGACTTTGTGTTGCCATTGCAGACTAATAAATGCTTATTCTGTTGTTTTATAAATAGTGCTGTCAAATTTATCGCGTTAACGGGCGGTAATGAATTTTTTTTATTAATCACGTTAAAATATTTGACGCAATTAACGCATGCACGGAATGACCCGTTCATGCGTTGCCTCAAACAGTTTACAATGACACCATTTTATCAGATTGAGAGCGAAAAGGCAAAGAAATGCGAGTGGACACAGGCGTTCATTGGACTGTGCCTTTTATTGGCTTAAGCTCTGGCAAAATTACTTGACAAATATAAGTATTGTGAACAACGCAGGGAAAAATGCAGGAGACAATCTTTTTTTTTTTAACTCGCTTAATTGAACACAACGCAGAACATACTGTATACCATTTGCAGCCACCACTGACAGTCATGGTTTCCCAACTTCCCATCATGCATTTGGGCGGAACAGTTAAGTGCCTACATTATCAGTTAGTAAAAGCACAACAAAAATAATATTCCTTTCTCTCACAGGTGATGATCTTTTCTTTAACACATTTAATGGAACACAACGCAGAACATACTGTATCCCATTTGCAGCCACCACTGACAGTCATGGTTGCCCAATTTCCCGTCATGCATTTGGGCAGAACAGTTAAGTCGCTACAGTATCGTTTAGTGAAAGCAAAACAATATTTTTCTTAACACGCTTAATTGAACACAACGCACAACATGCTGTATACTATTTGCAGCCACCACTGACAGGCATGGTTACCCAACTTCCTATCATGCATTTGGGCAGAACAGTTAAGTCGCTACAGTATAATTTAGCGAAAGGACAACAAAATTAAAATTCCTATCTCTCACAGGTGACAATCTTTTTCTTAACACACTTAACTGAACACAAAGCAGAACATACTATATACAGTTAGCAGCCACCAATGACAGTCATGTTTGCCCAACTTCCCAGCATGCATTTGAGTGGAACAGTTAGGTCGCTACAGTATCATTTAGTGAAAGCACAACAAAAATTATACTCACAAAAAGAAAAGCGCTCAATGCAAAGAGAACTGGCATTCCTAATCAAAATAGCTATGCAAAATACACATAAAACTTACTCAGACTTTGCCTTGGCTAGATCTCTAATTAATTTAAAACTTGCCATTGACACCTTGAGGTGTATTTCAATCACAACCGTACGTAGTTAAAAACACTGTGGAAGAACGGCAGGGAGCCCATGTGACGTCCCGCTCAGCGACATCAACAATGGCGAGCTATTTATTTCATGATTGAAAATTTTACAAATGTTATTAAAACAAAAACATTAAGAGGGGTTTTAATATCAAATTACTATAACTTGTATTCACATTTATCATTTAAGAACTACAAGTCTTTCTAACCGTGGATTCCTTTAACAGAAAGAATGTTAATAATGTTAATGCCATATTGTGGGTTTATTATTATAATAAACAAATACAGTACTTATGTTGCATGTTGCATGTTGAATGTTTATGTCCGTCTTGTGTCTTATCTTTCCATTTCAACAATAATTTCCAGAAAAATATGGCATATTTTAGAGATGGTTTGAATTGTGATTAATTACGATTAATTAATTTTTAAGCTGTGATTAACTCGATTAAAAATTTTAATTGTTTGACAGCCCTAATATATTTATGATCTACACAGCTGGTCACTCTTTGATCGCCGTCAATTAGTAACAAGAATTTATATTTTTATTACTCGATAAGACATGGAATGCCCTTCTGTCTTGACTCCAGCCCCTTTTGTAGGAATGCATTCCCCATTCTGACCGCAAAGCATTTCAAGCCCCACTTTTGGGAGTGTAGTGTTGGAATTTTTGTGCGGTGAGAGTTGGTCTAGGTGCTGTCCAAAGTGCTGAATTCCTCAACGGTAGCACCTTGTGTGCAGCAACCCGAACTGCAAAAGACCGCTGTGTTCGGGTCCCGCTGCCTCAGCGTTGACCATTAAGGCACTTAAGCATCTTGTTTTATTCAGGTTTTTTTTGTAATTCCTGCATGCCTGCCAGTTTTGACCCTGAGAGGGAGCCAGATTGGCATGAGTGCACAATTCCACACTGCCTGGCTTAAAGCTGATGCAATGAGTGGACTAACAGTGTGAGAAAAGTCACTGGAAGTCTTAGAGAAATGGTAACGATTAGAGAGAAAAGGGTAGCTGTTGCCATGGCAGCAGTTTTATCAGAGCTGGACATGTTTAGGGACATGACTTCATTCTTTCACATTTCTTTTTGAACATGGAAGACTGATGTGTTTCATTGTGTATATTTATATATATATGTGTGTGTATATATGTATGTGTATATACATATATATGTGTGTGTATATATGTATATGTATATACAGTATATGTGTATATATGTATATACAGTGCCTTGCAAAAGTATTCGGCCCCCTTGAATCTTGCAACCTTTCGCCACATTTCAGGCTTCAAACATAAAGATATGAAATTTAATTTTTTTGTCAAGAATCAACAACAAGTGGGACACAATCGTGAAGTGGAACAACATTTATTGGATAATTTAAACTTTTTTAACAAATAAAAAACTGAAAAGTGGGGCGTGCAATATTATTCGGCCCCTTTACTTTCAGTGCAGCAAACTCACTCCAGAAGTTCAGTGAGGATCTCTGAATGATCCGATGTTGTCCTAAATGACCGATGATGATAAATAGAATCCACCTGTGTGTAATCAAGTCTCCGTATAAATGCACCTGCTCTGTGATAGTCTCAGGGTTCTGTTTAAAGTGCAGAGAGCATTATGAAAACCAAGGAACACACCAGGCAGGTCCGAGATACTGCTGTGGAGAAGTTTAAAGCTGAATTTGGATACAAAAAGATTTCCCAAGCTTTAAACATCTCAAGGAGCACTGTGCAAGCCATCATATTGAAATGGAAGGAGCATCAGACCACTGCAGATCTACCAAGACCCGGCCGTCCTTCCAAACTTTCTTCTCAAACAAGGAGAAAACTGATCAGAGAGGCAGCCAAGAGGCCCATGATCACTCTGGATGAACTGCAGAGATCTACAGCTGAGGTGGGAGAGTTTGTCCATAGGACAACAATCAGTCGTACACTGCACAAATCTGGCCTTTATGGAAGAGTGGCAAGAAGAAAGGCATTTCTCAAAGATATCCATAAAAAGTCTCGTTTTAAGTTTCCCACAAGCCACCTGGGAGACACACCAAACATGTGGAAGAAGGTGCTCTGGTCAGATGAAACCAAAATTGAACTTTTTGGCCACAATGCAAAACGATATGTTTGGCGTAAAAGCAACACAGCTCATCACCCTGAACACACCATCCCCACTGTCAAACATGGTGGTGGCAGCATCATGGTTTGGGCCTGCTTTTCTTCAGCAGGGACAGGGAAGATGGTTAAAATTGATGGGAAGATGGATGCAGCCAAATACAGGAACATTCTGTATATATGTATAATTAATATATATTAATATATATGTAATTATGTATATGTATATGTATGTGTGTATATACAGTGCCCTCCATAATTATTGGCACCCCTGAAAAAGATGTTTTTTAACTTCTATTTATTTATTTATTTATTTTATTCAGATAATATGGGACCTCAATGGAAAAAAAGAGAAAAATCAAACCTTCAATACAAGTGCATTCATTCAATGGGAAAAAAATCCCACATAAAGAAAAAATTATTTGACATCAAATAATGTGTGTCACAATTATTAGCACCCCTGGTGTTAATACTTTGTACAACCCCCTTTTGCCAACAAAACAAGGTCCTGGGACTAAGATGGCCATGGGAGGAGATTGATTTTGTGTCTGCTGAACCATTTCTGTGTAGATTTGGCCATATGTTTAGGGTCATTGTCTTGCTGAAAGACCCAGCGATGACCCATCTTCAGCTTACGGGCAGAGGGCAACAGATTTTGATTTAAAATGTCCTGGTATTTCAAAGCATTCATGATGCCATGCACCCTAACAAGGTTCCCAGGGCCTTTGGAAGCGAAACAGCCCCACAGCATCACTGACCGCCCCCCCCCCCCCCCCCTACTTTACAGTGGGTATGTGGTGCTTTTCAGCATGAGCATCTTTCGTGGCACGCCAGACACTTAGAGTGTTTGTTGCCAAAAAACTCAATCTTGGTCTCATCTGACCAAAGCACACGGTCCCAGTTGAAGACTGGGACCGTGTGTATTTTATATGTATATGGCGGAAAACACAGACAAGACTGAAAAAGCGGTTTCTGCTCTTGCACTCCTCTTAAAAAGAAACAGCTGTATTTGAAGCCAAAACAACTGTTGTGTTTGATAGAACAACATGTCTATATGCTGTCATAGCAGATTCATGGCGCATGAAGCCCCCAAACTATTTTTAATTTGTCCGTTTTACCCTGAAAACCCCCGTTTACAGACGTCGCGCAACTGCTTTTGTTTCAACCCAGCCGTAAAACGAAGGTAATTAATTATATTTATTATTCAAAATGTCTGTCGTTTTTAGCTTAGAATCATTAATTGATGTCTCATATTTCGTTTAAAAAAAAAAAACGACTTAAAAAAATTATTCACTCGCATATTTTAAACTTTTAAACAAATTATGCCACAATGAAAAAAATGGCGTCTGTAAAAAAGTCGCGGATATCTACCTCATAACTATCGCTTAATTGTATTTTTTTTGTTACTCTCGCATTTTCTCCGATATTTTAGATGATAAATAATCGACCCAAACAAAAAAAATTTTGAAAAAAAAGTTTAAAAGGGTAAATATATGAAAAAGAAACTCTCGACCACTCCTTGATGTCTGCGATTTCTGCATCGCGACCCCTGTTAAATTACCATGTTTCACCCATAAAATCCCCCAAAAATCCAGCTGTGGCCATTCACAGCTGTGTCTTGGCACTCAGTGATACATGCTACATGGAGTTTTTTGATCAAAACAAGGTAAGCACTCGATAATATCTCGCTAAAGTCATGGTGTCTGTAATTTTGCTCTCGCGTGCTCTCGCCTCCAGATGGGGTTTTGCTGTTTAAAAAACAATTTAAAAAAAAATGCCCTCCTGTTCAAAATTTGTATTCCTCCAGAAAATTGAGATTGTAAGCTTTCCAATGATGTATCACACATGCAAATCAGACAATTTTGAAAGTTGGCTTAATTAGGGGTCTCGGAGCGGAACTTCAAGTCACCTGAGTGTTTTCCGCCATATATATATGTGTATGTATATATATATATATATATATATATATATATATATATATATATATAATATATACAGTTGTGGTCAAAAGTTTACATACACTTGTGAAGAACGTAATGTCATGGCTCTCTTGAGTTTCCAGTTATTTGTACAACTCTGATTTTTCTCCGATAGAGTGATTGGAACAGATACTTCTTTGTCACAAAAAACATTCATGAAGTTTGGTTCTTTTATGACTTTATTATGGGTTAACAGAAAAAGTGATCAAATCTGCTGGGTCGAAAATATACATACATGGATCTGAAAAAGCGAATCATTGACTTGAACAAGTCAGGAGAATCACTTGGAGCCATTTCAAAGCAGCTTTAGGTCCCAAGAGCAACAGTGCAAACAATTGTTTGTAAGTATAAAGTGCATGGCACTGTTTTGTCACTGCCACAATCAGGAAGAAAACGCAAGCTATCACCTGCTGCTGAGAGAAAATTGGTCAGGAGGGTGAAGATTCAACCGAGAATCACCAAAAAGCAGATCTGCCAAGAATTACAAGCTGCTGGAACACAGGTGTCAGTGTCCACAGTCAAGCGTGTTTTGCATCTCCATGGACTGAGAGGCTGCCGTGCAAGAAGGAAGCCCTTGCTCCAAAAGCGGCACCTTAAGGCAGGGGTCCCCAACCTATTCCACTAAGGCACACTGTGGGTGCAGGATTTCATTCTTACCAAACAAGATGACAACACTTTTTCCCCAATCTGGTGTTTTACAAGTGCAATCAGTTGATTGCAGTCAGGTGTGGCTTGTTTTAGCAGAAGCCTCATTGGTTCAACTGTCTCTGCTGGATCGGCTGGAACAAAAACCAGGACCCACAGTGTGCCTTGAGGACTGGGTTGAAAACCCCTGCCTTAAGGCTCGACTGAAGTTTGCTGCTGATCACATGGACAAAGATAAGACCTTCTGGAGTCTTCTGTGGTCAGATGAAACAAAAATCGAGCTGTTTGGCCACAATGCCCAACAATATGTTTGGAGAAGAAAAGGTGAGGCCTTTAACCCCAAGTACACCATGCCTACCGTCAAGCACGGTGGTGGTAGTATTATGTTGTGGGTCTGTTTTGCTGCCAATGGAACTGGTGCTTTACAGAGAGTAAATGGGATAATGAAGAAGGAGGATTACCTTCAAATTCTTCAAGATAACCTAACGTCATCAACCCGAAGATTTGGGCTTGGGCGCAGTTGGGTGTTTCAACAGGACAATGACCCCAAACACACATCAAAAGTGGTAATGGAAAGGCTAAATCAGGCTAGAATTAAGGTTTTCGAATGGCCTTCCCAAAGTCCTGACTTAAACCCCATTGAGAACTTGTGGACAATGCTGAAGAAACAAGTCCATGTCAGAAAGCCACCAGATTTAACTGAACTGGCCCAATTCTGTCAAGAGGAGTGGTCAAAGATTCAACCAGAAGCTTGCCAGAAGCTTGTGGATGGCTACCAAAAGCGCCTAATTGAAGTGAAAATGGCCAAGGGACATGTTACCAAATGTTAGCGCTGCTGTATGTATATTTTTGACCCAGCAGATTTGATCACTTATTTCTGTTCACCCATAATAAAGTCATAAAAGAACCAAACTTCAGGAATGTTTTTTTGTGACGAAGAAGGATCTGTTCCAATCACTCTATCAGAGAAAAATCAGAGTTGTAGAAATAACTGGAAACTCAAGAGAGTCATGACATTATGTTCTTCACAAGTGTATGTAAACTTTTGACCACAACTGTATATATAGTATATTTTGAGTGAATGGTCAAATGGACCCAGTTGTCTTAGATGAACCACAGTTGCTTTAAAAATGAAGCGTTTGACCATGCAGGAACCTTAAGCACAAGTGGGTAGAGTAGCCAAAAATTGTACTCAAGTAAGAGTAGCATTACTTTAAAATAAAATTACTCAATTAATCCAAAAAATTACTCAAGTACAAGTAAAAAAAAAATGGTGAAAAGAATACTCAAGTAACACGTAACATTGTGTGTAGCTGCTTATAAATTTGTTTCTTTTTTTTTTTTTTTAACAATGGTATTTTTTTTTTTCTAAGCACAAAGTTATGTATATGAACTGCTGTTATAATGATACTGAACAACAACCTATTACGTAACCACATTAAGCCAAAGATGTGCAAAAAAATAAATATATAAATGAATTCCGGCAAGGGAAAAAATGACAGAAATGAAGCATTATTATTCCAAAGAGCATGACTGCCCTCTAGTGGAGAGAATAGTTCCTAGCTTGAATAGTGAATGCTGTAGTTCCTTCATGGTTACTATTATGAAATTAAAAGGATCATATCTCCGGTTTTCCATAGTCAATCGGTGCCAAATAAAATATGGGAGAGGGGTTTAAAATCCCCGCTTTTGAGTCACGTTGAGGGCAACGCTCTATGTCAAATACTAGATTTTTTACGGTGCTTTAAAGACGCCACATGATTGAACAGGCAGGTGCGATCATAGAACGGCAAGCTTGATTGTTATATTGTAGTCACGTGATTATTGTTGTGACGTCTCATCGGTGAAATTGGTAGAGCCATTCTTGGCATCGCTGGAAAAAAAAAGAAAGAAATCTACAATGTAGAATAAAGAGGAAAAATTTAACGACTCCTGTGTAGCCCAAAGTAGCGGAGTAAGAGTAGCGTTTTTTTGTTTGTTTGTTTTTTTTTTTCACAAATCTATTCATGTAAAAGTAAAAAGTATGGCTGAGTAAAATTACTCTTAAAAGTGCATTTTTCTCAAAAAGTTACTCAAGTAAATGTAACAGAGTACATGTAACGCATTACTAATACTACACACCTCTGTTCAGCACTAAATACATCAACAACCATGCTACTGATTAATCGGCTTTCATGTTATTTCATAAACTAATTCGACTGGGGTCGGCTGGCAGTGATCGTTCGATCTGCTGAAACATTATAGTTCAATGCCAGACATCCCAATTTAAATGAATTGGATGTCTATTGCACTGAGTGGTGATGTCTGTAGTCTGACTTTCATTTAAAATCAGCTGTATTTGGCAACAATAACAGCAATAAAACAAATCATTATTGTAATACAGTCAGTACTATACAAAACAAGTAGTAATAAACAAAAACTGAGGCTGAGCTATCTCAGAGTCCTCAGCTACTCTCCTAATGGCCACAAAGGCCTCTTGTCTAAAAAGGCAAGAAACAGACCGAAGGCTATGATGGCACCAGCCTCCCTTCAGTCATTCCTTCATTCATCCAGGCTTGCTCAGAGCAGCAGAAACAATGAGAAGCACAAAGCGTTTCAAGGCGTCTTTTGATGTCTGTTGTGTAATACACTCTCCTGCAAATATTTGGCTTTGCTGGGTTGGAACCCATTTGCTCAGAGAAGCCCATCAAATCATGTCAGCTTCCATGGTAACACAGACTACAGGAAGCTCACTTGAGTCTCATTGCTTACTGTGCATCTGTTTTCCATTTAATTTCCTCCTCATTCACCTCGTTGTAATCTCAGAGGCATTTTTTTAAACTGTTGGAGATATTTTCGCTTCTCTCTTCAGATAAAAAAAAAAAAAAAAGAAGCCACCCAGTAGTTTTCTATCCTGCAGTACTAATAGGGAAACCACAGGTTTGCCCAGTTGGGGACTGACGCACGAGTCTGTGGTGATGAGACGCACCACCCTGTTACCCATACAGCTGAATGCACAGACTGACTCAACACATGTACAGTATCGCAAAAAAACGAAGGTACCCCTAGTGTTTGTAAATAATTTGTCTATTTTGTTTATAGAATTAAAAAAAAAAAAAATACAGGTATTTTTGCAAAATTTGCAGCACAGTGAATTTTTTTCATCCACTTAACCTATTGTAGCCATTTATGTCTAACTACTGGAAACAAAAGTGAGTATACCCTTAATTCATTCACTGCCATTGACAGTAGCGTTGTCTGATAATGACTTTTTAACTGATAACTGATATCCAGATATTATCCAACTCATAAAATCCGATACCAAACCGATATCGATATATGCGGTCATGGACGTAATATGGCTAATTGTTTTGTCATGCCCCACTGGATTCTTTAATAATGATAAATGTAACAACTTGAATGTTTCCAAATAAACATTCTGTGAAAAATAAAAGAACAACTTCAACTGACCTAATAGAAAAAATGCCTAAATTGCACTACTATATTTACTGTTGGCGGCACGGTGGCTGAGTGGTTAGCACGTCTGCCTCACAGTTCTGAGATCAAGGGTTCAATCCCGGGCTTCGGCCTTCCTGTGTGGAGTTTGCATGTTCTCCCCGTGCCTGCGTGGGTTTCCTCCGGGAACTCCGGTTTCCTCCCACATCCCAAAAACATGCATGGTAGGCTGATTGAACACTCTAAATTGTCCATAGGTGTGAGTGTGTGCGTGAATGGTTGTGTGTCTCCTTGTGCCCTGCGATTGGCTGGCAACCAATTCAGGGTGTCCCCTGCCTACTGCCCGAAGTTAGCTGGGATAGGCTCCAGCACCTCCGCGACCCTCGTGAGGAATAAGCGGCATGGAAAATGAATGAATGAATGAATATTTACTGTTGAAATCACTCTGCTCACATAACAAATCCGAAGCATCTTAGTTTGGGGACATCTAATGGTCAACAAGCATAACTGCTGTGCTAAGCTGAGACCAGCCCTTGGACAAAGGCAGATGTCTTCTACATTCACTTTGAAGAAAACATGCATTTTGGCCCAAAACCAAAAATGATCGATGTCGACATGATCCGATAACATTTTAAAATGCTTTTATCGGCCGATATTATCGGCCCGATAATATCGGACAAGTCTAATTGACAGTCATAGAGATCAAATTCATTTCAACTGGGCCGACTGGCATTCAGTAATCATGTTTCACGGCCATTCACAGAGATTGACATCCAATCCAGTTTGACTGGGGGGTGGCAGCGATCGGACAATCAAAATGGATTGGTCGTCTATCGCCGTCAATGGCAGCCATTGTGTTAGAGGGAACCACGGATAGGAAGACTAGTAGTTCTTAAAAGACATACGTTATTATGAGTTAAAATAATTCGATTTTGAAACTCGCAGCAAAAGCAAAATAAACAGGAAAGACTAGATGAGATGAGACGAGAGAAGGACAAAACCTGTGTTCTGCCAAAATGTTCTACACCGGCGAAACGTCTACAAGAGGGGCATTTGACACCCAAAGTACTACTGCGCGCGTTCACCTTGTTTTGTTTCGATGCACACAGACAGAACATACAAAAGAGGCCTTAAAAAAATACTTAAAGGTAGTAATATCAAATAAGGGTGGTTTAAATACACTACCTGACTAATGTGGTCAACAGATTACAATCTGCTTTAAAGCTACCACAAGAAAACACAATGCTTAAAAGTATGAGAGGGAAATACATGCAAATAGTATTTTGAGGCAATAAAAGGTAATAAAAGACTCTTTTAACCGATGTGCGCATCTGTTGGACGTCTCGTTGCGTAGGACGGAATTGCAGAACACCGGTAGTGTTCATCTAGTGACAGTGATAAACTACGTCATCACCCCGAACGTTCATTGCACGTATAAAACATTGCGCCCTCCATAGGTCAAAACATGTACTAAAATATTATAGATTTTTTTTAATCAATGGCAATATTTTATGTGTTTCTAATAACATATTTTAGTAAAAGAGTGTTAGGTTTTGTGTTTGTTTTCTCCGAGTGTGACTTGTCCCTGTGATTGCCCATTGATTTCACCTGTTGTGCCTGCTCCTAGTGTATACTCCAACCGGCATCCTCCTGTGTCACCCACCTGTTCCTCGTTGACTTGTTACCCTGTCTCTGTGTTTATATAAGCTCCCCGTTTTTGTTGAGTCTTTTCGCGACATTGTTAATGTGCATGTCCACGTTCATGTCAGCATTTTTTCCCAGTTCCTCGTGTTCCTCGTCCCGCTTTGAAAGTAAGTTGATTTTAAATCCAGACTTTTGTTTGTTAAGAGTTTTTGGATTCCCCGGTCGTTTTGGTTGGTACTTTGTTTTTTTGTTTGCCTTAATTAAATTACTTTTTGCACCGTCTATTTGCCTCGCCTCCCTTTCCGTGCAATTGGGTCCACACACCACCTGCCCGCCTGCGTTCCCTGACAAAGAGAACAATTGTGGCTTATTAGAGCCTACAAGTCTTTAAGTCCTTGGTTCCCTTTAAAAGTAAGCATATTTAAGATGATAAACAGTCATGTGAAAGAAGTATTCTATCTGTCAGTTAGCAGGCAACTTTTCTTCTTTAAATACGACGGAGCTCTACCATACATTCTGGGTTGTGAGGGTGATGACTCAATCCGTGATGACTCACAGAGTGCCTTGGAGCACAGACCTCCGCCAAGGTTGATCAGTTGTTAAAAGTGATTTGTGTTCATTTGCTCCGCAATATTTTAGAAGGGCACTTCCTGGATTGAGGGAAAATACTATTTTTTATTCTAGGTTGCAAGGATTGATTTGATTGTGACTGAAATGGAGCCGTTTTCTTGCCAAGAGCAAATCCGGTGTGATGCAACAGTACTCAACGCTGTGTGGATCAGTTTTAGACTACAAGTTTAATATCTCTGATGCATGCAAACTGACACATTTGATAAAGGTTTCCGCAACTGTGCAAGCACAGCCATTGACCAACACCTACATTGGCTCCTCTCATTCCCTTTAACATTCACTCATTCTGCATGGAAACTACTATTGACCTCCCGATCATTCGTAATGGGTGGTCAGGCACTCTTGAGAACTATTTGTATACAAACAAATAAAACTTATTATTTAGTCATATAGTAGGTCCTCTTATAATCACTTAGAATAAATTAATTTGTTACTTGTCATTTCGAGGCTGCCGCGCCATCAATCACAGAACAAATCAAAGGTGTTCCACCCAAATCAGAGTTATGGAAGACCTCGATCCCGAGTTCAGAATTTGCCTCAAGCACCGCCAAACACAAGGGTGGGGTGGCGAAAAATCCAACCACAACACTGTTTTGTAACAGCAGTGCGCCTTTCCTCCGTGTTGATGTGCGTGCGAGTGTACTCGCCGTGCCCTTAGAGGAGGAAGGGCCTTCTTTTGGCGAGGAAGCCACTGTGGAGAAAAAGGCACCCGTATAACTCTCAAGAGGCCGGCCCCAGAGTCCTGAAAAACCTCCAGGAGGAACCACCCTGGGGTTGCCTCGTTTGCTGCCAGTGGAAAATTGGACTGACCATAAAAACCTCAGTGAACTTGGAAACAAGTAGGAGAAGAATGGCGGAATATTAAAACAGATGTCTAATGGAGTTTAGAGGCAAGTGTCTGATACAATATGCAGAAAGGGGGGCTATGATGAAGAAAAGTTTAAATAGGGCGCCATTCTGAGCAGGTACAGGTGGTTGTAATGGTGAGGCAAAATTCCAAGACCAGAACGAAGAACTGGTTGTATTTAAACTCTCTTTGAATGCAAGTTTTTATTTATTAGATTAACTTGGTGTATAAATTCACCCCAATAAATTCACCCAGTTAAAAATGTAGTTGTGATAAAACTCTTGCATCCCAGTGTAAGTGACTAACTCTGGTGGAAGCCTCCATATGTGCTGACCACAGCACATTGGACACCTGCCTGCCTATGCGGCAGTGCCCGTGACGTCAGCAGCAGGGGGGACGCAAAAAGATGTCGCGGCTCGCCACTGGAGCTCCAGTCTGGCATTTTTGGAGCAGGACGCGGGCGCGTCGCTGGGACAAATTTCTCATGACACGGCACAGGAAGATTTACAAGTGTCGACACTTGTATCGGCGGGTGGAAGAAGCTGGGCCGGCTGACCTCAGTTGGCCTCGCTGTCCTCGCCGCCTGCAGGCGACGGTCAAGTCACGGCTGCTGACACAAGGGGACAAAGAAAGGCACAAACAGCATGGAGAATGAACTCCGTAGTGTTGTTTTGCCAGCAAAATCGAGCAGAGGGGCAAAAGTATAGCCACGCTCTGTATTTAAGTACAAGTACAGTTACTAAAAAAAGTTAAAAGTAGACATTCTAGTGCAACTTCTATGCTTAAAGGGATCCATGGATAGAAAGACTTGTACAGTGGGGAGAAGAAGTATTTGATACGTTGCCGATTTTGATGGTTTTCCCACTTGCAAAGCATGTAGAGGTCTGTAATTTGTATCATAAGTTCTCTTCAACTGTGACAGGACAGGAATCTCATACAAAAAAAAACTGAAAATCAAATTGTATGATTTTTAAATAATACATTTGCATTTAATTGCATGAAATAAGTATTTGATATATCACAAAAATCGAACTTAATATTCGGTACAGAAACCTTTGTTTGCTATTACAGATACCAAACGTTTCCTGTAGTCCTTGACAAGGTTTGCACACACCGCAGCAGGGATTTTGGCCCACTCCTCCATGCAGATCTTCTCCAGAGCCTTCAGGTTTCGGAGCTGCTGCCGGGCAACACGGACTTTCAGCTCCCTCCATAGATTTTCTATCGGGTTCAGATCTGGTGACTGGCTAGGCCACTCCAGGACCTTAAGATGCTTCTTATGGAGCCACTCTTTAGTTGCCTTGGCTGTGTGCTTTGGGTCGTTGTCATGCTGGAAGACCCAGCCACGATCCACCATCAGGGCTCTCACTGAAAAAAGGAGGTTGTCAGCCAAGATCTGCCGATACATAGCCCCATCCATCCTCCCCTCAATACGGTGCAGTCGTCCTGTTCCCTTGGCAGAGAAGCAGCCCCAAAAAAAGTGTTTCAAGGTTGGGATGGTGTTCTTGGGGTTGTACTCATCGTTCTTTTTCCTCCAAACACGACGAGCCGAGTTTAGACCAAAATGTTCAATTTTGGTCTCATTTGACCACATGACCTTCTCCTATTGCTCCTCTGGATCATCCAGATGGTCAGTGGCAAACTTTAGACGTGTCTGGACATGCACTGGGTTCAGCAGCGGGACCTTGCATGCGCTTTAGGATTTTAATCCATGACGGCGTAATGTGTTTCCGATGGTTTTCTTCGAGACTGTGGTTCCAGCTCTCTTCAGGTCATTGACCAGGTCCTGTCGTGTAGTTCTGGGCGGATCCCCCACCTTCCTCATGATCAGTGATGCCCCACGAGGTGAGATCTTGCATGGAGCCCCAGAACGAGGCAGATTGACCGTCAACTTGAACTTCTTCCATTTTCTAATAATCGCTCCAACAGTTGTTACCTTCTCACCAAGCTGCTTGCTTATTTTCCTGTAGCCCAACCCAGCCTTGTGCAGGTCTATTATTTTATCCCTGATGTCCTTGCACAGCTCTTTGGTCTTGGCCATTGTGGAGAGGTTGGAGTTTGTTTGTTTGAGCATGTGAACAGGTGTCTTTTATACAGGTAACAATTTCAAACAGGTGCAGTTACTTCCGGTAATGAGTGGAGAACAGGAGGGGTTCTTAAAAAAGAAATAAGAGCCGAAATATTACTAGTTGGTAATGTATCAAATACTTATTTCATGCAGTTAAATACAAATTTATTATTTAAAAATGCTACAATGTGATTTTCTGGATTTTTGTATTAGATTCCGTCCCTCACAGTTGATGAGAACTTATGATACAAATTACAGACCTCTACATGGCTTGCAAGTGGGAAAACCAGCAAAATCGGCAGTGTATCAACTACTTGGTCTCCCCACTGTAGTTCTTAAAAGATAAACGTTATTACCGTATTTTCCAGACTATAAGTCACAGTTTTTTTTCAGTTTGGCTGGGGGTGTGACTTATACTCACGAGCGACTTATGTGTGAAATTATTAACAAATTATGATATCATTTCACATGTTATTTTGGTGTTTTGGAGTGACACTGACGGTTTGGTAAACTTGTTAGCATGTTCTTTATGATAGTTATCTGAATAACCCTTAATAGCTATGGCCACGTTCACATTCTGCCTTTGGCAATGTGTGTTCAATTGTATTATTGACTTTTTTATATTGAAATGCATGCTTTTGGTTTGTGGCACTTTCACGCCCATGTGGGGGCGCACTCGCAGTTGTTTACGCAAAGAAGAGCGCTCACACGCCAGGAGAAGACTGACAGCTACGCAGCTTTGAGTGAGTGGACGAATTAGCGAGAGAGAAAGACGGCTGCGAACCTACGTTCATTGTTTATGCTTGTAAAACATCTACAGAGGCAACGCCTGCGTGTATCATCTTTTCTGTTGTTGTTGTGTGTTTTCCACCTGCGATCGGACACTTAAAGCAAGTTGTGTGGTTGTTTGAACGATGTGCTAATGCTAGCGAATGCATGCTAACCGTTTGTGTCATTGCTGTAAAAGCACCTAATTATCATTTATTTACGTTGATGCGAACCTGTTTAGTATCGAGGACGAAATTGATTCGGCAAATTATATGGACGTCCAGCATCGTCATTTGGGAGTTTAGCTCGCTGTATAGCCAGGACCGAGCAGTAGCGTCCTGGTGAGGACAGTATATTCTCATTTTGTTGTTCATGCACTGTACACTTATTCAGCATGTTGTTCACTATTGTATTTTTATATTAAATTGCCTTTCAAGATGACTTATCTGTTCTATGTGTTGGATTTTATCAAGTAAATTTCCCCCCAAAATGCGACTTATACTCCGGTGCGACTTATATATGTTTTTTTCATCTTCGTTGGGCATTTTATGGCTGGTGCGACTTATACTCAGGTGCGACTTGTAGTCCGAAAAATACGGTATGTGTTAAACACAATTTGATATTGAAACCCCTCTTGATGTTTTCGTTTTTATACAATTTGTAAAATTAGTTTAACTGGTAGATCGCCATTGTTATTCATGTCGAAGTGCAGTGACATCACATGGTTACGTTGCCGGGCTTCCAGAGTATGACTCTAGCGACCTAAACATGTCATCTGTTCAACCCTTTCAATTTGAACCCGAGAGGAACATTAATGACCATGACAGCACTATCAATATTTCACAAAACGAGCAGCAAAAGCAAAATGAACAGGAAAGACAGGATGAGATGTGACGAGAGTAGGAAAAACAAAACGAAAAACGGTGCTAAAAAATTTGCTACAACGGCAAAACGTTTTAAAAGAGGCTAATTTGACACTCAAAGTACCATCGTGCCCTTTCAGCTTGTTTTCTTTAGATGCATACAGACAGAACATACTAAAGATGCCTTATGAAAATACTTAAACATAATAATATCAAAAAAGGGTGGTTTAAATATGCTACGTGTAATTAATGTGGTCAACAGATCAACACTCTTTAAAGCTACGACAAGAAAACACAATGCTTAAAAGTATGAGAGGGAAGCACATGCAAAAAGTATTTTGAGGCAATGAAAATGAATAAAAGACACAATAAAAACACATATAAGTAAGTACCTGCCGTATTTAGCCATGTGCGCACGTCTCGCTGCGTAGAAGGAATTGTAATAACCCGGTAGTATTCGTCGAGTGACAATGACTACGCCATAACCCCGAGCGTCCATAAAACATGGCGCCTTCCGTAGGTCAAAATATATACTAAATATTATAGATTTTTAAATCAATGGCAATATTTTATGTGTTTCTAATAACATATTTTAGTAAAAGAGAACAATTGTAGCTTATTAGAGCTTACAAGTCTTTAAGTCCATGGATCCCTTTAAGCAAAAGAGTACCCTAAAATTAACTCAAGTAAAAAAGTAAAATTCATTTCGTTTACCATCAATTAGTAATTTTTCTCACGTGATCTCCCCCCAGATTCTTGAAAATGTTTTTACTTTCCACTGTAACAGTTTTGAATTGAGAACACTGAGTTATAGCTGCTAGTTGCTCTATTCTACCTGAGCAGGACATCACAACACAGGTGAAAACAACAATTCAGAGGCAACTGACACAAAACAATCAAACTCGGCTGCTACCTTCACCACTACCATAAAAAAAAAGTTACAAATTCTTTATAAAAAAATATGGATTTGATTTATCTTTATTAAACCAACAAAGCACAGCTTTTAGCATATTGACAAAGTCAGAGACGTAAATGTATATAATGTTCGCATGGTTAAAGATTTTGCAACAGTTTAAGACGTTTGCCTAAAAATTTGCTTCTCTCCATCAGGTCGCCAAATCATACAAAATATCGATCAAAAAGGGAATTTCAATGAAATGCAGCACAGACGTTAAACTGCACTGTTGTGCAGACATACACATACAAAACATTAACAGTAGAGCCGAAGACTGCCACTGAATTGCTTCCCTGCCTTTTGATGGATGCCAGGAAGGCCAAAGCTGTCTAAAGGCCATCATGGACATGCACTCACGACCTCTACACACAAATGCACACACAGACATGAACTGAATGTTAGTACAGCTCAGAAAGCTCATGCAGAGCAAACAAATGGCACTGCGGTGAACAAAGGAAAAAGTGTCACCTGCTGGCGGTTGAGAGTCTCTACACCTGATTTTGCTATAAATATAAATTGAGGTAAGCATATCAGTTTAAAAATGTGATCATAGGTCATGGCCCTGGCATTACTTTTGCTGTTTGAATGTGCTTGTTTTTCTGTCCATGTCCCATGTGATTGGCTTGCGACCAGTCCAGAGTGTACCCTACCACTCAAAAGACACCTGGGATTACACTCCAGTCCGCACAGGAAGCTACTGAGGACCAGTGTTAAAATGGGTTGGATGGATCCTGCCGTTGCAATACTGAATACTTGGTACTTACTGGACAAGGGCGTGTGTGGCCTGTAGGCCATGAATGGCCTGCTTGAACACTTGAAGCCCAGAAATGCTAAAGACGCATGATAATAAACATTTAATGGATTATTAAATCAGTTTATTCCTCAATCTATTTTCTACACTACTTAAGAACAGTCGGGGTGCAAGTGAGTTGAAGGCTATCCCAGCCATGTCAGTAGTGGCCAACCAATCACAGAACATAATACAGGTAGTCCCCAGGTTACGACATACCCGACTTACGTGATTTCGACTGTACGACGCCGGAGTTTCATCTGCATTTCATCTTCAGTCATTTTTTTTTTTTTTTGCGGCGTAGGCAAGATAAAAAAAGCAAAACTTACCAAGCAGAACCTGACACATATGTTTCACAAAATAAGCGTGGAATGGTGGAATGGTGAGTAAGTGTGTGTGTGGAGCAGGGCAGGCACAGCACGTCACATGAGTGACACGACCAAACACAACCAAATGCGTGCAAACTACACATACAATAAGAAAATATCACACATTGTGAATTTATGACGGAAAGTACGGGGCAGTTTACATGGCGACTCTGCGACACCAAGACGCAATGACTGTGTTGCGGAATGGCCTCGCCTTCATATGGTGTCAGCGAAAACGGAAGACGAAGATGCAAATCACAGAATCTGGGCTCCAAACTGGAAGGACTCAATTGCAGGGGCTTACTCCGAATCCAAATAAATGGAAAACTCCCGCGCCGATAATGTCAGCACTCGCACACGTCACATTGGGTGTGCTTAGCGGTGCTACTAAGCATTAAAAACAGCAAATATGGCGGAGTTTCGGCTTTAATTTACTGTTTTTATAATATTTTTAATTCAAATATGTTGAATGTTCTCATTTTTGGTTCCTTTTGGAGCAAAAGAAAAATGCCATTGCTAGGAGCAGGCGGGTATGTTGTCTTCCAGGATGAGGAGGTTGATGAGGTGAAAGTGCATCAGTGGCTGCCGCCTTGTAAATCTGCACTGCTCCCTAGGGCTTGGCATGAATACTACATCGATTTTACGCGGAATTGCGACATTGTTCGAATGGAGACGGAACCATATAAATGCAAATTTGAAATTTTTCGTATTCTTGGAGAGTCACCATGTAAACGGCCCCAACAGCGAATTTTCACCTCGTTCTCGTGTCGTCAGACGACAACTGGCATCCATCTCGTTATGTTTTAGTCTCCCAAGGCACGTTTTCACCGCACCATCGTGACGTCAATGTAATGAGAAAATTCTTTGTTGACGAAAAATTTTCGTTATCGTCATCGTTGACAAAAACAACACTGCTACAGCGCCTTTTTCTCTCAGCAAGGCGACTCACGCGCGAGAAAAGCCCAAATAATCATTGAATATAACAGCATTTACCACAGCGTACCTCACAGTATCATTTTTTTTTACTTTATTTTTTTAATATGAGGTATAAAACATGTTTTTGATAGTTATTTTGAGATTTAAGGGGTATTTAGGGGAACTGAAAAGGTTAATTCCGATTTACGTGGAATTTTGGGTTACACCAACAGCGTAGGAATGGAACATGTTTGTAACCCGGGTACTATCTGTAAAGCCAAACCATTTAAATTCACATTGACACCTATAACCAGTGCAGAACATGGTGGCAGATCCAATTTTGGGGTGTTTTTCTACTTCATGTTTGTTTTTTGTTTGTGTTTTGGCAGGAAAACACACAGAAAAAACATACATAAAACAAATGAAAAGCAGTAGCAATCATGCATATGTAATGTGTTATTTATCTAATTTTTTTTTTTTTTTTTTCAGATATTAGCTGAAAATTTGGACGGGAATTAACATTTTATTCAGTTTTTCCATCTAATTCAAGCTTCTTTTCCCCCACTATATCTCCTAACATTCAAAGAACTAGAATAATTATGCATTGTAACTAGAGATGTCCCGATCGATCGGCATCCCGATCGGCATCCCGATCGATCGGGTCCGATCACATCATTTTCAAAGTATCGGAATCGGCAAAAAAATATCGGACATGCCTTTTTTTTAAATATATATACTATATTTTTTTAATTAAATCGTTTTCTAATTGTATTTAACGTTACAAACATAATATGTTACACTCATCCAGAGTCTTTAATTTAGGCTTAAGGTAGGGTTATCAAATTTATCCCAAAAACGGCGGTAGTTAATTTTTTAAAAAATGTATCACGTTAAAATATTTAACGCAATTAATGCATGCGCTGCACGACCCACCCACGTATTGTCGCGCTCAATCTGTAATGGCGCCGGTTTACCTGTATAAAGAGATATAAGGCAGTGTAAAATGAGTAGAGTGAATTTTGGCAGCCTTTGGAGCTTTTTTTGAATTAGCTAAAGCCTTACTATCCCTCTCCCTACGATTAGAAATATCATGGGAAATAATGTGGGGAAGCAAGGTAGCAAATGATCCTTTTCTTAACACCTTATATTATTTGCCAACGCAGAGAAGATATATAAATTGGTAGCACTACGCACAGTCATGGTTCCACTTCCCATCATGCATATGAGCATGGCTGCAGTATCATTTACTGAAAGCTCAACAAATACACTAGATGGCAATATTTAGTCACAATATACAAAGTCACAAGTCTTTCTATCTGTGGATCCCTCTCACAGAAAGAATGTTAATAATGTAAATGCCATCTTGAGGATTTATTGTCGTAATAAACAAATACAGTACTTATGTACTGTATGTTGAATGTATATATTCGTCCGAGTTTTATTCATTTTTTTCTTCATGCATTGCCAAAATGTATATGATCGGGAAAAATTATCGGGAATGATTGGAATTGAATGGGGAGCAAAAAAAAATCAATCGGATCGGGAAATATCGGGATCGGCAGATACTCAAACTAAAACGATCGGGATCGGATCGGGAGCAAAAAAACACGATCGGAACAACCCTAATTGTAACCATTTTTGTATTATTTCTAAGTTCAAACTTACTTTACTAGTACAATATGCATAACATTGAAATTCATACGAATAAGTGAAAATGGCCCCGCGACCCTCGTGAGGATAAGCAACACAGAAAACAAATGAATGAATGCAAAAATGGATTTGTTATTCATCAGTAAGACTGATTTAGTAATTTTTCCCCACGTCAATTAAAAGCCACCCTCACTGACTTAATTTTCCTCACTTTGCATTAGAATAGAGTCCCAATGTGGCCATGCCAGCACTGTCTCCACATCTGAGAGGCCCATTCGAGAAAAAAAAAGGGGGGCGGCAGGAAAGTCGAAGGAAAACCCCTTGTTTTGTGTACCGATGGGCTGCTACTGTTTTCTGTTCCAATTTTTCTGTACCGTTGCTATGAACGTACAGTGCGCTCCTAGCAAATTACAAAGTTGCGGTCCGTGAGGTTTGCAGCTTGAATTATTAGTACAGCCGTGTTTCTGTTCCATTAAAAATAATATTGTTCTACCAGAAACATCCTGGTCCCACGTTCTGCTTGGGGGGAAGTGACACGCTCATGGCCCGGCGACATACACCACAGGCACCTATACGCTAGACTGGTGGAATAGCTGTGAAGCTAAAACAATTACTCCCAATGGAACGGTGAGAAGGGAGCCGCCTCCCTGGCAGACAGCACCTCAAATCTCCCTGAGGTGGAGATGGAGCTGTCTGACTTGTCAAAACAGGCACAGAAAACTCCATTCCTCTGGTTTTTATCCTAATACTAAGCCTGAAGCATGACTTTGACTATGCAGAGGTGGAAATGTACTGTAGAGATGACAGCATGGAACATAAACCCTTCGGAATTTGCTAATTACTACATTATCAGTGACATGCTTTATTAGCATTGAAGATAGTTTTCAGTTGGGAATGCTTTCATCAATCAATTAAACACTGAGCAAAAAACACTAACCTTTTATGTAATTGGTTAATTGAAGACACTCTTGAGTTGTAGGTAAAAAGTACGTAAAAAAGTGTTGGACATTCCCATGTCACTTGCAACAACATCCACTATGTCAAGCACTACACTATCTAGACCTGTTTTTGAAACAATGAAGACCATTTGGTGGGCTTTATAATAAGATTGAGATCAAACATTGAAATAAAATAAATAAATAAACGTCGATCTTGGTGATCAACCATGACATATTTAATAGAGCAAATTAGGGCTGCAGCTATCGATTATTTTAGTAGTCGATTAATTGAATAACTGGTTCGAATAATCAAGTAATCGGATAAGGAACATAGAAAAAAATTAAAATACCTGAGCTGAGCCTCAAATGCTACAAAAAATTAATAAAAGAGGATCTAAGTACAACAAAAGAACAATTGGCTAACTTACATAGCAAAAGTCTGCTAGCTTAAATGCTATAAAATGCTGAAGCTTTTTTAATGCGCTCAACAAATGGTTCAAACACATATTCCTACAAAAAAACGGCTAAATATACCAATAAACTGAATCAAGAATGCATTAAAAAACATTAGCTCAAACAAAAACTTAGCTTATGTTGGTCTTAACAGGGAGCAGCTTGATTCAGCCATGTGAAATGAGTTATGTCATATTCACTGTTGCCACTAGAGAGCAGTGTGTCCACCAAAATCAATAAAACTAAGTGCAAACACTTTCAAAACAAACCATTACAGTGGTACTTTAATCAAACAAATACTCGAAGCAGCAAAATTTAATTCGAATCATTTTTCCAATCGTATTACAAATATGGACAAGATGCAAAACGACTACAGTTTGGCAGGATACTAATACTCCTTCAAAAAAAGGTCTAATGTTATTGGTTTATAAGCACTTTATTCCACTCCAGTTGAATGAAACTGTAAAACTAAACACACATACAGAAAACTACGCACAGTTCATTAAAATACCGAGACATTTTTTTTTTTGAATGCCCGTTAGCTTACATGCTGACTTAGATTAGCATCGATTTGAATTATTTAACTCTCCAAACAATAAATATTCACAAACACATTCATAGACAAGAAATATAACACTAAATATTTATGTGCAATTTGTGTGCTTTAAAAAGGTATATGATACAAAGCTATATTCTTCTGCTCCAACAATTAAAAAAAAATATATTTTATTAAGCTCCAACAATTTTCTGGCGGTAAAAATAAATTACTCTCTAGCTTCTTAAAGAATAAAAAAGTTTAAGAGGGCGTATTTACACCAGGAAAGGGTATACAGTGACCCCTCGTTTTACGCGGTTAATGGGGACCAGAACCTGCCGTGATAAGTGAAAAACTGTGAAGTAGCACCAGCCCCCCACCGGCCAAAAAAAAAAAGAAAATTACACAGAGCAAAACAAGTACATTGTGAATAAAAATAAGAATAAGAATATATTAATAGTAATAATAATAATAATAATAACACCTGGAATAATGCGACGAATCAGGTTCTAATGTGGCAGATGTAATTTTGCGTGGTGTACCTGAACGCACCGTGTGGTTGACGTGCCAGAGTGAGGGAGGACTTTTCACTTTCACTTTACACGGTCAGCTGCGGGGGACTGTAAGTGTGTTGTGTTGCACAAGTTGATGGTTTACTTTAACTTATAAAGACTGGCTAACGGAGGTCGGAGGAGGACCGTCGACAGTAGACACTCTACGGCCATATTGTGGAGCCAGTACATGGATGTGCACACGACGCTCATATTTTTCTATTATTTCCAACTTTTCAATGGTAAGCATCACCTTATTTTCACCACCTGCACTACCATGATTTGAACCCATGTTGATTGCTCTCACAAGAAAATCTTTCATGCGTCCATCTTGTGGGGGAAAAAAAACTGCGCCGCTGTCACAGATTGTCGTATTTCGAGCATATCGTCAGATGTAGAACCAAATGGCGGGTCAAATTTGACATCCGATGTCGAAAAGATCGTGTGTCGAAGCGATCGGATGTCGAGGTACCACTGTATGTATATTTTTTAACAAATGGTTTTTAAGCACTTCAAATGTAATAATTATGATAAGTTTTAAACATGTGACTGTCCCACCGAGTTATTTTTAAACAAGAATAAAGTAGAAAAATGAATGACTTTATTAAATGCTTCATTGAGTGAGTCAACTCAAATCCACTCAAGCTGCTCACTTACGCTCAATGAGTTGCCACTGCAACTGTTTAACAAGTTAAACGATGATTGACGCATGCGGGGCTTTGAATTTTTGGCTTCCAAGCATCTGTAGCAAGATCAAACCTTAACGTCTGTCAATCATCGTTTACTTTAATAAGCAACTCCAGTGCACTGCCTGACAGACAAAGAGCATCAGAAGGGCAAGAGAGACTACGTTATCGGCTCGGGACAACTCATCTGTATTTATGTATTTATTTTTTAATTTAAAAAAATATTTTGCAATGGACTGAGGGCACGAAGTTTGAAGTGAGGGATCACTGTAGTTCGCTTTCTTTGGGCCACACCAAAATACATTTGGTCCGGAATTTTTTGATGTGGTTCCTTTTCACATTGCAATTTGAGCAAGCGACCCAGGATTTGACAACAAACCTTCACATGAGAAAAAAACGTTCAATTATTGGACAAAACGGTCTGGGTGGGGTAACACAGTAAAATAAGGAAGTAAAAAATCACGGAGCTCCAGAGTACTGCAAACGTGCTCATAAAGATTTGTTTTATCCAATTAAAAGTGTTTGCGGGAAATTTGGACCATCAGAGGTCTTTGATGCTACGTTCATTTTACAGGAACAGGAGACATTCGGCTCATCATTGCTCCACGTTGAACCACAACTCATATTAGTCAACGGACCGCTAACCACAGACTGCGACGCTAACCAAACAACATTTCCTTGCTACAGAAGCCAGTGACTTGCAAAAAGGGATGTGATTTCAGCTATGGTCTGGACCACGGAGCGGTCGCTTTCACATCTATAGCGAACCGCACCACGGTCTGCTTAGAAAGGAACCGAGACCGCCTCTTCAGCAAGGTCTCGGACTGGTTGTTTGGTCCGCACTAGAGTTCGCTGGTTTGTATTCACACCAGCCCAAAAGGTGTTCACCACAAATTTGAATACGCCCTAAAATAAAGTTGTGAAAAGAATCATGAAAGGAAGATAAGAAAAAAAATCTGATCCTTTCTTTGGCCAGATCACCCAGCCATATGACTGTTGGTAAAACATCCCTGCACAAATTCTTACAGAAACTTCTTACAGTCAATCAGCTCAACCATTACCGATGCACTGTTTTGCACTCAGTCCCCGCTTGACCCCTAGTGCAACCCATCACCTAAGTGGCCCAGTAGTATTGTGATTGTTGGCACATGTAAATGTCCAGCGTGTAGAGAATACAGTGATTGTGCCGAACAAAGCGAGTAGTGAGATTACAGTTGATCCTCTCGCATCCTGCTTCCTCCAGCGTCTAGCGGTGCTGGCAGACACAGACGGACGCAGATCCCACCGATAACACAGCAACGTGGGGAGCAAGAGGGGAAGGGGGTCCACAGAGCGACCCCAGGGGCCCCGTCAGCAGACTGAGGAGTGACACTCCTGACTCAACCACGCACTTTGGGAGCTAGTTAATGAATGAACAATCACATCAGCGTTTGAAGGCGGGGAAGGGAGGTCCCGCCCTAGATACAGGCACATGTCGTGGGATGCGAGTGATGACCTTTGGCGAGCCCACGCACCGGATAACAAAAGAGGCAACCCGCTCGGATATCTGACACAGTGAAAGGAAAGACTGCAAACACGAGCGTGGTGTTTTCTCTGGCCTGCGCACAGAGGATGGTCAGACAGGATCGTGAGCAACCACATGATGATGGGCTGAAAAATAGGCCTCCATCCATCCACCGCCACCGCCGCCGCTACTCTTCCACCTCTGCACAATGCACGCATCATTACCACATGTTCAGCCACACGCTATCAGACAACTGAGTCTGCATCGGTTCTCACAGCACGACGCTGTAATACTAACCTGACCCATAAATCATGCATCATAAATGTGGGAAAGAGCAGTGTTTGGAAAAGGGCAGACAGAAGCTGACCAGCAAGTGGCCTTCAGTGCACTGCTCTGAACATGTTGCCCACTTCCGCTAAACTTGCTGCCACAGCAGCTATCAATCTGTTCACTTTCTATTCTATTTATCCTGTTTCGGGTTGCGTTGAGCTGGAGACAATCCCAGCTGACTTTGGACTAAAGGCAAATTGTGCTTTTTAGTCCATCATAGGCACAAATGGAGACAGACTGACACATTTACAGTGCACTGAGTGGGAATTTAGCCAATCCTGTCAGGATCAAAGTAAGGTGAGCGCACCGCTACACCAGCAGTGACATCACTATGACCAAATTCAAATAAGATGTTGAGTATGGATTCGTGACATTAAACATTTTTTTGCCATTAGAGCAGAATAATGGCTAGTTTGTCTGAGATATGACGTTGGTGGTCCAAATCTTGGCTTCTTGTGTAGTGTTTATGCTTTCCCCATTCATAAATGATTGTTCAAGACATCTTAAGTTCCCCTCATATCCCCAAAATAAACGTTACCTTTGGTGCTGCAACGATCAATCGATAAACTTGAGTAATTTGATTAGAAAAAGAGCTTTTTGCTGATTTGAGGATCTTTTTATTTTTTGATTGGTGTTTTAATGGTTTGTTTTGTAAGTGTTTGCATTTAATTTATTGATTTGGGTGGATACAGGGCTGTCTAGTGGCAATAGTGTTAAATGAATAAAACTCATTTAACACAGCTGAATTCAGCTGCTCCCTGTTAAGGCCAACAAAAGGTAAGTTTTTGTTTGAGCAAACATAATTTAGCGTAATTTCTTAATTTAGTTTATAGGTATACTTAGCAGTTTTTTTGTGGGAATTTGTGTGTTGAACAATTTGTTAGGAGCATTGCAAAAAACCCCAAAAACTTTTGCATCTTATAGGATTTGAGCTAGCGGACTTTTGCTATGCGAGTTAACCAATTATTCTTTTGTTGACCTTGGATCCTCATTTAATATATATAATATATATATATATGTGTGGGTTTTTTTTCCTAATACCGTTTGAGGCTAAGCTCAGGTATTTTTTAATGAAAGTGCATTTCTGCATAGTTTGAAGAAACACTTAGAAATTTTATTTTGTGTTCACATTAATGCTATTTTGAAAGTGCAATCTTAGCAAGCCTTTGTTTTACATCACCTAATATTTATTCTGCATCGCATTAAATGTTCCTAATCTGATTACTTGCTTATTCAAACTAACAAATTGATAGATTAACCGATTAGTAAAATAATCGACAGCTGCAGCCCTAGTTGCCTTAAATGAATAGTCAACATACATAACATACAGAAGCAACATACACTCTGGACATGACAATTAATCACAGACATCTATTGGCACCAATGAATTAGGTGTTGTTTTTGACCATAAAAAGACATTTTTGGTCAATACATGCTTCCAGGAGTTTAAGGAAAGCCATTTCTGTTGAAGCAAAATTGATGAAGGGGTGCTTACGTGTTGTGCTTACAAATGTGACTATAAAGCAGTGTTTTTCAACCATTTTTTAGCCACAGCACACTCACTCAGACACCTGAGCTTGTTGTATTGGGAGTAGGTAAGTCTGCATCGTCAACAGTGTTGGGCACGTTACTTTAAAAAAGTAATTAGTTATAGTTACTCACTACTTCTTCCAAAAAGTAACTGAGTTAGTAACTGAATTACTGTATAGTAAAAGTAACTAGTAACCAGGGAAAGTAACTATTTCCGTTACTTTAAAAAGAAGTTGTTGTATGTCAAAGAATTTGAAATTTTCTGAGCAGTATTCGAGTCAGTTGAATAGAGAAGAACAGACAGGTAGTTGTGTTATAGAACCTTGTAATATTTATTGCACCTCACCAGCAAGAGATTTATCCTACACTTGAAGTGCAACAACAACAAAAAATAACAATCAGCAGTAAACAATATAAAGTGAGTTTAATAAATGAAATCTCTCACAACTGGAGACAATTGGTCAAGTAGACATGGGCTAGTGTACTTCAAGTTTTTTGACTTGAAATAGTGTTTATATCTCCACCTCGTAACAGACAAATTTTCCTCTGAATGCTCTCCATAATATCCCTCTGCATCTATTTTGCGTGTGTGTGTTTGCCGCACGCGCTGTTCCGGTTTGTGTGTGAAAACACCGGCTCTGATTGGCTTACCATGACACATGACTCTAACCCTTCAGCCAATCACAATCACTTCCATCGCATCCATCCAAGGGTTGCATTCAGGTAGCCTCGTCCCCCTACTCCTCCCGTCACCCTCAAAGCGTCTCAAGATGGAAGCAGCATTCTTGCTGGCTAACGGTGGGGGATGGGAACATGGCTAGCATCCAGGTGTAACAAACACAGAAACGTTAGCAAGCTGTGGAAAGCATTGTCTAATTGAATGAGCAGGGACAAACAGCCTGGAGTCATAAGAAGTACGTGCTGTAATATTCTGATACAGAATTATCCCAGGCACCCTAAAGTGCACACGGCGCCATTATTGTTTTGCTCACATGATGCGGGAGTGAGTTAGAGACACGGCCTGCTGAGAGCCGTGCGTTTGTGTTAATGTTGAAGTTATATGTGCTATTAAAGAAACAGAGTGCCAGCACGTCCTGCGTGGTATATCTATGCTAAGGAAAAGCACAAAACAAAACACGTGCGCTATTCTCGAACCTGAACGCACCCCAAGTCTTGGATGACAGATAAATAGAGCAGAGTAGACTCGCTACGGCTGGTAGTTTCTTCAATGGCGTACCGCAAGCAACATGTCACTTCCGCTCATTAATATTCATGACATTAGCTACTGTTGCTAAGTAGGGACAAGCCACCGTTTGTCCCTAATAGGAAATGAATGGAAATCATGTACGAAGGAGATGTTTACAGAGCCAAACCTTTCAATTCTCTCCGAAAATGATGTGCCTGGTGCTAAATTGACTGGCAAAGATGTGGAAGAACATAAAAATGTTCAGTTAAAGAGATGGCTTTATTGTCGAAGGCTGAAAAAAGACGAAAAAAACGAGCCGAGCTAAGCATAGCTTTAGCTTTTTTATCGACGCAACTGACAATGACATTCTCCTGTTTCAACAAGCTATCCTTTTCCATCAGCCCTGTGTTTCTTATATATCCTCTGGTTGTCCTACGTCTCTTACCGTTCTTGGGGGTAATTTAGTTAGCTTTGTGTAGCAATCGCAAATCCTACTCAGTGACAGCCAACGAACACTTTTAATTTTTTCATTGATAACACATCTTAATTCTATAATTTATTTACACTTCCCCCTTACCAAATTCATATAACAGAAACGGTAACAGTGGCAGTCAGATACCATTGTAATTCTTTTCAGGTCATTCATTGTCAGACAGAAGCAGTACAGCACAACTCTACGCTAAAAAAAATTAGTTAAAAATATAAAAATGGCTTACCTCTTTGTCCTCTGAAAGACCATGCCAACCCAACATAATGTTTACCGCATATGAAATGTGAATGGATTCACCGAGCTGGTGTTAAAGTCCGCGCAAGTTGATTTGATTCGGTCTTCACATTTTTTCCTCCCGAGTTTTTGGTTTCCGGAAACGTATGAAGAAAACATCCTTCATGTGTCGTAATGTCTAGAGTCGTTTTTACAAGTTCCAAAAAAGCAATGCGTGTTTGGCATGTTCGTTTTTGAAAGATCACCGGAGAAAAGTAGCACAAATTACGTTGTGTCTATGCGAGGGTGGGTCTATAATGTCCCACTTCGGCTTTACGATGCGACGTCACGGTCTAAAAATAGCCTGCGTGCGGTACGCAATTTATTCAGAGTAAGTAACGCACCTCTTTTGATCGTTAGTATTGGTAACGGCGTTGTAACGGCGGAAAAAATAATTCGTTAGATTACCCCGTTACTGAAAAAATAACGCCATTATGTAACGGCGTTATTTATAACGGTGTTATTCCCAACACTGATCGTCAATGAGTGGTGATTCCACTATGTTCAGTTGTTCTTTACAGTCTAGTGTAAATCCCAATGAAAGATAGCTTTTGCTTATTGTCTCACACCAGAGGCCCTCTCTGAGAGGAAACTGTCCTTGCTTATTTTTCAATTAATGTTGTCCAGTTCTGAATTAGCATCTTTCCTTCCTAAAACCCTTTACCATTGCTGTTGTCCATACTGTTTTACATTGACCGCTGTACATTGCACAGTTGGTGGACTTTTCGGCTATCCCAATACTAAAAGCAGAGCAGTGTATGCATTAGAATGTAACATCAACGTCAACTTCAATACAATATTCCCATGTGCGTTTTCAACAGTGTCAAGCGTTCTAACTTAATACTTCATCTCCCATTTCCTTTGCCTTTGTCAGGCCGAGGAAATAAAGCATGAATGGAACATAGCGGTCATTTAAATACATCTCAACCTCCTGTTGCCAGTTCATTATTAGCTTTTGGTCGAACCGCGCTTGTCATACATGCGAGGATATGATTTCACCACAAACGGCCATCAAGTGATTCCGAGAAGAGGGCGGGCGCTCTCATAATGCATTTAAAATGTGCGAGCATTGTGTCGCGCCGGAGACCACAGCTCGCAATTAATGGCTACTCCCATAACAATAGAATGGCAATTAGGGGGATAGTAATTGCATGTCTTTCATTTAGCGTGACTATTGAGAAAATGGTGTACATTTTTTTCATTCACTGCAAGAATGCACTTGTCAGCACTTGGGCCTTATTCCCTAAATAAGAGCGGAGACAAATAACAAGTTAGCAGAATGAGTCTGGCCTGTTTTGCACTGATCTTCCTCCTTCTGTCTCACTCTATCTGCACTGACCTTTCCCCTCCACTGCATCCCCCCGGTCTCCAGCAGCTCTTTCCACACAAGTGCTTTTCAATGAAGGCGCTGACGTAAACATCCTTTATCTGACTGGACGCACTTTTTTTTTTTTTTGGGCCCCTTGGCAGGTGGATTCGCCCACTAGCTTGCGGATGGCAGATGAAAGACAAGGAGGCTGCCAGGGAGTCGCTGCAATCGTGGGAGGATGGGGAAATACAGACATGAATACGCCTGTTATTGTCCAGCTAGTCTCTACTTTAAGGCTCCACATTTCTTTCTTCTTATTTGTTACGGGTAATTAACACAGTAAAGAATGGGAAAGTAGGTCTGAAAAGTGAAACTGTATTTTTTTTTTAGAAATTTGTTTGCGTTTAAGGTAGGCCTGCACAATATATCATTTGAACATCGCCACTGCAATGTGTGCATGCGCACTACTCCCATCGCAGGATGTGCGACTGTTTTTTGTTTTGTTCTGTTTTGTTTTTAATGTAAACTTTTGTTTTTCTTCTTAAAGCAGCAATTGTGCGGACATGGCTTCCTGGATCCCTTTTATATACACCATCATTATCATCATCATTCACAGATACAGTGCCCTCCATAATTATTGGCACCCCTGAAAAAGATGTGTTTTATTAGCTTTTAATATAATTTTTTTAAATTCAAATAATATGGGACCTTAATGGAAAGAAAGAGAAAAATCCAACCTTCAATACAAGTACATTCATTCAGTGGGGAAAGAAATCACTGACCCTTGGTCTCACACAAAAATACACACGGTCCCAGTGTGCTTTGGTCAGATGAGACCAAGATTGAGCTTTTTGGCAACAAACACTCTAAGTGGGTCTGGCGTGCCACGAAAGATGCGCATGCTGAAAAGCACCTCATACCCATTGTGAAGTATGGGGGTGGGTCAGTGATGCTATGGGGCTGTTTCACTTCCGAAGGCCCTGGGAACCTCGTTAGGGTGCATGGCATCATGAATGGTTTGAAATACCAGGACATTTTAAATCAAAATCTGTTGCCCTCTGCCCGAAAGCTGAAGATGGGTCGTCATTGGGTCTTTCAGCAAGACAATGACCCTAAACATATGGCCAAATCTACACAGAAATGGTTCACCAGACACAAAATCAAGCTCCTCCCATGGCCATCTCAGTCCCCAGACCTTGTTTTGTTGGCAAAAGGGGGTTGTACAAAGTATTAACACCAGGGGTGCTAATAATTGTGACACACATTATTTGATGTCAAATATTTTTGTCTTTATGTGGGATTTTTTCCCCCACTGAATGAATGCACTTGTATTGAAGGTTGGATTTTTCTCTTTTTTTCCATTAAGGTCCCATATTATTTGAATTAAAAAATATATATATATATTAGAAGCTAAAAAACACATCTTTTTCAGGGGTGCCAATAATTATGGAGGGCACTGTAAACCCCCTTAGCCTGGATTAAACGGTATTATATGGTAGTATACTAGCGATGTCCCGATCGCGTGTTTTTGCACCCGAGTCAGAGTCCAGGCAACCCGATTTTTAGAATCTGCCGATGAGTTCCGATCCGATCCCGGAAAAAAAAATGTTTTTTTGCTGTGATGCTCACACTGCAGCCTCTCACTTACACAATGAATGAGTTGCCAGAGCACACTTTAGACCAGGGGTCTCAAACCGATTCCACAAAGGGCCGCAGTGGGTCCTGGTCTTTGTTCCAACAGATCCAAAACAGACAGTTCAACCAATGAGGTTTCTGCTAAAGTAAGCAGCACCTGACTGCAATTAACTGATTACACTTGTTAGACACCAGATTGGTGAAAAGGGATTGTTCTCGTTTGGTTGGAATGAAATCCAGTACCCACTGCGGCCCTTTGAGGACCGGTTTGAGACCCCTGCTTTAGACTGTGTATCAAGCTTAACGATGATTAACACATTTGTGCCTTTGAGCGTAGCGTTACCAAGGCATGCCTGGCCAGATCAAAGCTACAAACCTGTCAATCATCATTGACTTTAATTACGCAACGCCAGCTGCATTGGTGACCGAGAAAAAAAGTTCGGTCGCACTGCTTTTCAGGAGGGAGTGTGAGAGACTGTACGAGCATGAACTAGAAAAACAAATATATTTTTTAGATTAAAAATCCTTCTATTCAAGTCTGGTGAGAATTCTTCTAGCTTTAATTTTTGCAATATATATCGCAAACTAGGGGTGCACGATATCCATATTTTGAAACCGATACCTATATCGATAACATCCTGCTCCTCAAGGACGATACCAATACGATAACCGATAGTATAATTTTTCAATGTATATTCATCTGAGTTTTTGAACACCTGTAGGTAAAAAATACTAGTGGTTGATTCAGCATAGATCATGATATGAACATTATTACGACTAAGAAAACAAAGACAGGAACAGTTTTGACTTCAGATAAAGTGCTCATATTAATTTTTTCAAATATAATTTGAGTCAATCACAATCAATCAGTCAATGTCATTGACGATGTGTTCCTCTGAACAATGAGCATTGATCTAAAACAAACATAAACCCAACAGGTATTGTGCTTTGTCAGCAGATAAAACCTTTGGTGCAACAGGAGAGGAGACTTTTGTCGTCATGGTCCATGAAACCACTTTCTTAACCTGGCAATTATAGAACAGCAAGTCTATCAATAACCAAAAGGTCTCTCAAGAACTTGTAAACATAACACTGTAAAATGCAAACATTTGCTAATTGACACAGTAAGGTTTATAACTCGGTGAAGGAAAATACGGCCTCTAGAACAGTAACAAAACTTTACTGGCATACTGGCCAAACAGGAGTGGAAACAAACGCACACCCCCCAACCCGACACCGTGCCAAAAATATTATTAATAGGCCCGATAATATATAATGTTATCGGATTTATTGGGATGAGGTCATGATTCCTATTATCGGACCTATAATTATTAGGGCTGTCAAAATTATCGCGTTAACGGGTGGTACTTAATTTTTAAAATTAATCACGTTAAAATATTTGACGCAGTTAACGCACATGCCCCGCTCAAACAGACTAAAATGACAGTACAGTGTTACATCCGCTTATTACTTGTTTTTTGGTGTTTGGCGCCCTCTGCTGGCGTTTGGGTCCAACTGATTTATGGGTTAGTACCATGAGTGAGCATAGCGTAATTATTGACATCAACAATGGCGAGCTACTAGTTTATTTTTTGATTGAAAATTTTACAAATTTTAATAAAACGAAAACATTAAGAGGGGTTTTAATATAAAATTTCATTTATCTTTTAAGAACTACAACTCTTTCTATCCATGGATCGCTTTAAGAGAATGTTAATAATCTTAACGCCATCTTGTTGATTTATTGTTATAATACACAAATACAGTACTTATGTACCGTATGTTGAATGTATATTGCCGTCTTGTGTCTTATCTTTCCAATGCAACAATAATTTACAGAAAAATATGGCATATTTTATAGATGGTTTGAATTGCAATTAATTACAATTAATTAATTTTTAAGCTGGAATTAACTTGATACAAATTTTAATCGTTTGACAGCCCTAATAATTATCGAACCGATAATTATCGTGCACCTATATCGCAAACCCCCCAAAAAATCGCAATGTCAGTTTTTTCCAATATCGTTCATCCCTACTTTAGGGTACAACAATGAGTCAATTCAGGTTATCTTTAGTCTATCATTTTTATATGTTTTAATGGTTAGAAACAATAGAGGCTGGATTTTAGCATGTCTGCCTCACAGTCGTGATGTCTGTGTTGGAATCTTGGCTCTGGCATTACTGTTTGGAGTTTGCATGGGTTTTCTCTGTGTACTTAAAACTCCACTCATGTTCTAAAAACATTAGGTTGGGTTAAATAAACAATAAATAATCCATGAGTGTATATGTCAGTGTTGTACAGTGGCGTGAAAATATTTGGGTAGCTTGTAGACCTAAACTTTTCTGTACTGTAATGAATGGGAGATCAATGAGTAGATACTGGTCATTCCAACAACTCAAATTAGGATCAAAAACAGATTTTTGGGGAAACAAGACTATTTAGAAAATGCTTAGTCTTTCATATAATAATAACCACCATTAAATAATGTAGAAGCATCATAAAAAATGGTCAGAGCTTTTATTACTAAATGAAGCAATGTATTGATTAGCCTATAGTTTTGCAACAGAGTTCGAGTTCATTACTATTAAGTGTCTGCTGGTAGCGAGTCATTAAAGTGCATGTGACGCGGTATTTTATGCTCCTGAATGATATGGACCGCTTGAATGTGGGTGGAAGCGATCACTATATTTATTTAGTTTTTTGAATCCCGCGCCATGAAAATGAGTGACTTCCGGCTTCGGTCTTGCATTGAGGAGGAGGGCGCTGTGACGTGTACGGGAGAAGGAGTCCTCTTCACTATACAGCTATACAGCAGTACTGTTGTGTATGAGGACTAAAGATTCAGCTGATTTTGCGGATTAATACGTTTATTTTTCGCATCACGGCAGCCAAACGGCTGCAGAAAAATCTTGCTCTATGAGGGAGAGGCGTGTGCGCCTTTTTGGAGTTTCAAAAGGTTCCCATTCACCGTGGATATTGGCCAAAACAAGCCCTACTACTGTGGGACCATTGTACTTACGAGGAAGTGAGTAAACATCTTGTTTTGTATTATGTCAAATACGAATACAGCGATTACAAAGCAAACACTACAAACTTTCTTTAAATAAAGGACTACTTATGTTTGATCATTGATAGGAATGTAAAAAGCTCTCCTCATGCACATTAGCTGCACGTTAGCTGCACAACAACTGCAGCCGCCCTCCTCCGGGGAACGAGCTGTAAATTGCTCTCCGCCGGGCGGTTTGCCGATCCGCATAGACAATCGACAACCCAGTCGTCACGTCAAATAATCCGGGCTAGTTATGTGTGATTTTCCGCTTCGAAGACTTTGAAACATCACTCGGTTCGGGTTAGCATGTCGGCTAGCTGTCACGCCTCTTGGTTTGTTTACATTCTCCGAAGGGAAATGGAAAGGGAAGGGAAATGACATTTGTCCGATTTAGGTGTCATAAAATATCGTTCGGGAGGTGCGACAGTAAAGGTGAAGTCGACAGTTTTGACCATTATGGAGTAATTTTGCCATGTTGTCCTGAATAAGTGCATTTGTATTATTTCATATTCCATTTAGCACAAGACTGTTATTTGTCATGACCATGCCATTTATTTAGCAATTGGGGAAAATACTTGGACAAAAAGAATATCCTGTAAAAATGTTGAAGTAAAGAGACAGAAACAATGACATTTTGCAGCTCTCTTCGTCGCGTTTTCCTCGTTGTGAATAGTTCCCTCTCGACGGGCTGACTGGTCCCTCTCAAGCCATTTATTTAGCTATTGGGGAAAAATACTTAGATAAAAAGAATATCCTGTAAAAATATTGGAGTAGAGAGACTGAAAAAATTACATTTTGCGGCTCTCTTCGTCGCGTTTATCTCGTTCCGAATAATTCCCCCTCAATGGGCTGAATAGTAAAACCGATGAGCCCAGTCTCCCGCTGACGTCATCCACCTAGAGCCCTATAATGGTAGGCGTGGCTAACCGGCAGATTAAAAGACTAATTTCTCGTCATCTGCGCTTTGCTAAATTGTTGTATATAGTCGAATCGTCTCAAAATATGATTCTAATTCGCATAATAATGCTATTTAAGGCTTTTTTTCTCCTGTCGTATGCTCTTTAAGTCCACAGTAGCAACACCATCATCAAGTTTGCTGATGACACCACAGTGGTTGGACTAATCTCACAGGATGATCAGGCACCCTACAGAGAGGAAGTCCACAAACTCTCAGCCTGGTGCTCAGACAACAACCTGGCTCGGAACGCCACCAAAACCAAAGAGGTCATCATGGACTTCAGGAGGAACCTTGTTTGAAAGACACTGATCTAAAACTCATGCAGCTTCCGTTTGTTTGAAACTACACATACCACCGAAACGCATAGCAGCCATCCCTCAGCAAAGCAAGCTGACCTGCACAAGTGCAACCGCATCCATTCGTTTCTTCACTGACAGCGACATCAAACTTGTGTAATACCTCACTACCGGCACAACAAAACAAAGCTCTTTCAAGCCAGGCGAAGCCCGAGTGAGGCCGGTGACAAACTGGCTGGAAAGTCAAACAGAGGGTAACCAGAGCGCTCCGTTTTATGATGCCGGTCTTTGATGCTGAGTGTAGTCGCTGAAAGGTGTCCATTTTCAAGCTCCAGTCACCGACATCAAGTGCATTTCTATTTGAAAGAGAGCAAATAGGTCAAAATGTCTCTTTTAAGACTGGACTTTAAAGGCCAAAACCTGAGTGCAAAACTTCCCTCGCTGTTGAATAAATGCAACAGGAGTGCTTTTTGAACAACAGGTGAGGCCAAATATTGCCCACCCTGAACTTAAAATAACAAAATAAACACCGTGTGGAGCCGAGTTCTGAGAGCCTTGTGTAGCATGGCAGATTATCAACATTTTCCGGTGAGGCTCCACTCATACTACTAAGCCTGTCGCAATACAATAATTCCATTTATCGCACGGGGAATCAAAATGAAGGCGGTAATTTTTGCGCCTTTTTCTGTGCGCGTGCGGCAGACGTGCTATTAAAAGTTCGGCTTCCTTGTTGCCAATTACGCAAAATGCATCTTCGATCCGGGTCGGGCAAAAAATACCGCCGGAGCCAATCCGTTCCCATTACAGTGGTACCTCTACATACGATCACTTCGACACACGATCTTTTCGACATCCGACGTAAAATTTGAGCCGCCATTTGTTTCTACATCCGACGAGTTGCTCGAAATACGACGACATGACAGCACTGCAAACGAACGCACGGTGGATTTTCTTGTGTGAGAAATCAACACAGTTTTCAAAAAAAGTTGATACAGTTGGAGAAACAAGGAAAAAAGTGATGCTTACCTTTGAAATGAAGATGCAAGTTATAGAAAAATATGAGCTTGGTGTGCGCGTCCCTGAACTGGCTCAACAATACAGCTCCATTGTCCTCTTCCGACCACCGTTCGCCACTATTTATAAGTTAAGGTGACAATTATTATTGTGGTAACATTGCCAAGGAAATCGCCAGCTTCGTCACGTTTTTATCATTTATTTAAGAACTTATCCAACACAAAACGCCCATTGTCTTAAGCAGTTGACTGCTCTCAAGAAAACGAAAGTATTATCTCTACCGCACCGACCTATCTCACCGTGACGTCAGCTTCGCGGTGCGTTCAGGGACAGTAAAAAGTGTCCGCCATATTAGAATCCAATTCGTTACATTATTTACAGGAATAATTATTAATTATTCTTCTTATTATTATATTATTCTGACTTATTTATTTATAACTTATTTGTTTTTCTATGTTTAATTGCCATTTGTAACAGTGCCAGCAGTATTTATTAAGAATTTAGTGTATGTTTTTAGGCTTTGGAACGAATTAATGGAATTATAATGTATTCCTATGGGAAAATCCTGCTCGACATACGACCATTTCGACTTACAAACAAGGTCCTGGAACGAATTAAATTCGTATGTAGAGGTACCACTGTATATCCTATTGTTCAACGTATACCGGCCGCGTCAGTGCACCGGATTGACTGCGGACCATAGGCTATTTTCTATTTTTGCCGAAGACGCAGCCGTCAAAATCGGCGGAGCCGTACCTGGAGTCAACAGCCCAGTTACTTATTCACGGTTTAACCAGCGAGCATGGACGAAGAACGCTCCATCATGAAGGTGGTAAGTCACAAAGTCCTTTATGATGCAGCAGATCATCATAAAATGACAACATGAAAAAGGCAGCTGTATGGTGACCTATTGTGTTTTTCTTAGGGTTGTTCCGATCATGTTTTTTTGCTCCCGATCCGATCCAGATTGTTTTAAATTGAGTATCTGCCGATCCCGATATTTCCCAATCCGATTGCTTTTTTTTTTGCTCCCGATTCAATTCCAATCATTCCCGATAATTATTCCCGATCATATACATTTTGGCAATGCATTAAGAAAAAAATGAATAAAACTCGGACGAATATATGCATTCAACATACAGTACTGTATTTGTTTATTATGACAATAAATCCTCAAGATGGCTTACATTATTAACATTCTTTCTGTGAGAGGGATCCACGGATAGAAAGACTTGTAATTCTTAAAGGATAAATGTGACTTTGTATATTGCGACTAAATATTGCCATCTAGTGTATTTGTTGAGCTTTCAGTAAATGATACTGTAGCCATTAAACTGTTCTGCCCAAATGCATGATGGGAAGTGCAACCATGACTGCGTAGTGGCACCAATCGATATATCTTCTCTGCGTTGGGAAATAACATAGGGTGTTAAGAAAAAGATCAACTACTACCTTTCTTCCCCATGTTGCTTCCCATGATATTTGTAATTGGTGAGGGAGGGATTGTAAGGCTTTAGCCAATTAAGAAAAGGCTTCAAAGACTGTCAAAATTCACTCTACTCATTTTACACTGCCTTTTAGCTCTATATATAGAAAAAACGGCGCCATTACAGACTGAACGCGACAATGCGTGAGTGGGTCGTGCAGCGCATGCGTTAATTGCATTAAATATTTTAACGTGATTAATTAGAAAAAAATAATTACCTACGTTAACGAGATAAATTTGATAGCCCTACTTTAAGCCAAAACTAAATACTCTGGATGAGTGTAAGACATTTTGTCTGTAATGTTAAATACAATTAGAAAACAATTTAATTAAAAAATATATATATATTTAAAAAAGGCATGTTTTTTACTAACACATGGCGCTAACAACACTTCCTCAACCGGAGTCTCTCAGCAGGCTGTGTGTCTCTCACTGCCGCATCACATGAACAAAACAACAATCACGTTGCGTGCGCTTCAGGTTGCCTCGGAAAACATCCAATCAGAGTATTACACATGGAACGCCACAGCAGAAGCTATGAGGGGAAAAGTTTTCAATTGCCTAAATGCTTAAGTTATAAAGTGCAATTTAATTTTTTTTCTTGGAAAATACATTTTATTCTGTGTTTCTGTGCGGTATTAATATTGTTGTCTTTTACTTGGAGATGCATGGTCTATTGTTTTTAGTTGTGATTTCTTAAAAAGTATTTTTTAATGTAAGAATAAACATTTATCACGTTTAAATGGCTATACTGGATCTATTAATATATACTGTATTCTCACTGTTTTATTGTAAATTGGTTTTAAAAAATTGGGGGGGGGGCGCAATAATATCGCATATCGCAATAATTTATGAGATAATTATCGCACACTAAAATTTAGCGCGACAGGCCTACGTACTACTTTTAAAAATATGTTTGTTTAGAAAATTGATATCCATTCACAACAAACTATATATTTGTGATGAATATTTTTCCATCTGTCAATGCCAACCCAACAATTACATAATTTTCGGACTATAAGACGCACCTGCCTGTAAGCCCCCCCACCCCCCCCACCCCCATTTCACAAGAAAACAGTATTTATTCATTCATATACCGCACAGGACGAGAAGCATACTTTTTTTTTTTAACTTTAGCTTATTTTTTAGAAAGTTGTGGTTTGACTATGTGCCATGATGATTAACTGTAAAAAAAAAAAAAAAAAAAAAAAAAAAAAAAAAGTGTCTTCATACAATTCAAGATTCAAAATGTTAATAGTGATGTTCCTGATCCGATCACATAAATCGAGAAATCGAGCTCGATCACGTCATTTTCAGAGAAGTAGAACCGGGTAAAAAAGAGCGGATTTTTAAAATGTACAGTGGGGCAAATAAGTATTTAGTCAACCACCAATTGTGCAAGTTCTCCTACTTGAAAATATTAGAGAGGCCTGTAATTGTCAACATGGGTAAACCTCAAATATGAGAGACAGAATGTGGAAAAAAAAAACAGAAAATCACATTGTTTGATTTTTAAAGAATTTATTTCCAAATTAGAGTGGAAACTAAGTATTTGGTCACCTAGAAACAAGCAAGATTTCTGGCTGTCAAAGAGGTCTAACTTCTTCTCACGAGGTCTAACGAGTCCACTCGTTACCTGTATGAATGGCACCTGTTTTAACAAATTATTGGTATAAAAGACACCTTTCCACAAGCTCAGTCAGTCACACTCCAAACTCCACTATGGCCAAGACCAAAGAGCTGTCGAAGGACACCAGAGACAAAATTGTAGACCTGCACCAGGCTGGAAAGACTGAATCTGCAATAGGTAAAATGCTTGGTGTAAAGAAATCAACTGTGGGAGCAATTATTAGAAAATGGAAGACATACAAGACCACTGATAACCTCCCTCGATCTGGGGCTCCATGCAAGATCTCACCCTGTGGCGTCAAAATGATATCAAGAACGGTGAACAAAAATCCCAGAACCACACCTGGGGACCTAGTGAATGACCTACAGGGAGCTGGGATCACAGTAACAAAGGCTACTATCAGTAACACAATGCGCCGCCAGGGACTCAAATGTTGCACTGCCAGACGTGTCCCCCTGCTGAAGCCAGTACACGTCCAAGCCCGTCTGCGGTTCGCTAGAGAGCATTTGGATGATCCAGAAGAGGACTGGGAGAATGTGTTATGGTCAGATGAAACCAAAATAGAACTTTTTGGTAGAAACACAGGTTCTCGTGTTTGGAGGAGAAAGAATACTGAATTGCATCCGGAGAACACCATACCCACTGTGAAGCATGGGGGTGGAAACATCATGCTTTGGGGCTGTTTTTCTGCAAAGGGATTAGAACGACTTATCTGTTTAAAGGAAAGAATGAATGGGGCCATGTATCGAGAGATTTTGAGTGAAAATCTCCTTCCATCAGCAAGGGCATTGAATATGAGACGTGGCTGGGTCTTTCAGCATGACAATGATCCCAAACACACAGCCAGGGCAACAAAGGAGTTGCTTCGTAAGAAGCATTTCAAGGTCCTGGAGTGGCTTAGCCAGTCTCCAGATCTCAACCCCATAGAAAATCTGTGGAGGGAGTTGAAAGTCCGTGTTGCCCAACGACAGCCCCAAAACATCACTGCTCTAGAGGAGATCTGCATAGAGGAATGGGACAAAATACCAGCAACAGTGTGTGAAAAGCTTGTGAAGAGTTACAGAAAATGTTTGGCCTCCGTTATTGCCAACAAAGGGTACATAACAAAGTATTGAGATGAACTTTTGGTATTGACCAAATACTTATTTTCCACCATGATTTGCAAATAAATTCTTTAAAAATCAAACAATGTGATTTTCTGGGTTTTTTTCCATATTCTGTCTCTCATGGTTGAGGTTTACCCATGTTGACATTTACAGGCCTCTCTAATATTTTCAAGTGGGTGAACTTGCACAATTAGTGGTTAACTAAATACTTATTTGCCCCACTGTATTTACAGTGATCCCTCGCTACTTCGCGCTTCAAACTTTGTGCCCTCAGTCCATCGCGGATTTTTTTTTTCAATTAAAAAATAAATAAATACAGTATTTTATAGAGCTGTCCCGATCTGATCACGTACAGCCTTTCACCCTCCCTTCTGCTGCTTTTCTTACTCTTGAGCGCTTTGAAAGGTGGAAAAGCGCTATATAAGTATAACACCATTTACCATTTACCAGGGCAGCCTGACATGCTTTTTAAAGTTACCAATGAGTGACAGGCGTTGAAGCTTTGATCTTGCCAGAGAAGCTTGGGAGCGCTGCCTTCAATGGAGCCGAGTCATTTAGCTTGTTAAACACTAGCGGTAGTGTGCTGTGGCAACTCATTGTGGCTGTGTAAGTGCTCTCAAGCAGAATGCGCGGATTTGAGTGGACTCACTCAATGAAGCATTTAATAAAGACAAGAATTTTGGTATGCTATTTTTTGTTTAAAAAATTCAATGGGACAGTAACATGTTTAAGACGTAGAATTATTACTTTGGAAGTGCTTAAAAACCATTTATTAAAATATGCATATACATGAAAAGCTTGTTTTTTTTATACTTTTTTTTTTTATAATACTTTTTTTTATACATACTTTGGGGGAAAATAGGGGGAAAAACATGCCTTATATGTATCTCTTTTTAAATGCTGAATTTGAATAAATACATTGAACACACCCCAATTTTCTTTTTTTTTTTAAATGTAAATAAGATCCCCCTATACTCCACAAATTTTCGATTAGTGCGGGGGGTCTCCCACTGTGTTTTCATTTTTAGGTAATAACTCATTGGGTGCCATTGACGGCCATAGACGTCCAATCTAATTTGACTGGGGGGCTGTCAGACCTCACAGTCAAAATGGATTGGACTTTTATGGCCGTCAATGCCATGAAAACGAGATCACTCAATTTCAGCCTTCCCTGTTAAAATGGATTTGGTGTCCATGTAAGGAAATGAGATAATGGCTACAAGCAACAAAATAATGTAGCGGTATAAGTATATTTTTAAAAAATACAGAAAAAAAAGCAAATGCCCAGCAATAGCAACAAAAAAAAAAAAAAGTCAAGAAAATCAAACCAAATTAACTCATTTTCTCACAATGTATGACCAACTTTATTTTTACAAAGGCTTATTATTATGTAAAACTAAATGTACTGTATACACATAATCTGTTACCAACTTTATTTTGTACTGCACAACTGATTTGCAAAAAATAAGGCATGTGATTTTTTTTTTTTTTTTGCTTTATTGAAACAGAGTTCTGTTCCTATGCTACGTATATATACGTATATATATACGTATATATACGTAACCCAAATTTCCGCATAAATCGGAATTAACCATTTAAAAATTCAAAAACACTATCCAAAAAGTTCAAAAGTATTTCATTTTCTTTAATGGTGGAGGATACACTGCCCTCTGGTGGCAGCGTTAGGTTTAGCTGGACTGTCGTTGACTAATGCAGTGTTTTTCAACCGGTGTGCCGCGGCACACTAGTGTGGCGTGAGAGATCGTCAGGTGTGCCGCGAGAAGTAATCCAATATCGCATTTTTTTTTTTTTTAATGTCATCGGGCAGTTTGTAACAGTCACCTCCTTAAATGGTGTTCCTCCCGACATCCACCACGCGGTGGCGTTGCTTTATTTACATTGAATATGGTCTTCTGTTGCTGCTTACTTTTATGTTGGAGTGTGTGCTAACAGCTGAGCTCCCGGGTGAAGAGTGGTCAAGGTGGATTTATTATTATTTTGTGAATAAATGTGCATAAGTGGAAGTTTCTCCGCTTTTTGTTACTTTATGCATGCATCCTACTTACCACGCATTACAAGTTGCAGTAGGAAAGGAGGAGTAGGTAGAAGCTTGCGGTCGTGTGCAAATGAGCAAGGTATTGCTCGTGTCGCGTTCAACAACTGTTCAGATTTTTAGCCATCGGCGATCTTCCTGTCAGCGAAAATGTGGACCCCAGCACGTCTACTGTACATCATTTGAATAGAGTCGTCAAGTGTCAATATACACGGAAGTGTCCATTCCATTTCATCCATATGTGAGACCGTTAATCCTCCCCCTGTGTTTTATTCCAAGTCATTGTTGAGGACAGCAAGGTAGCTGATGGCTATAAATCCGAGCAGTTCTTGAACTTGAGGCGAGCAGTTGCATTTGGTCTCGTTTCAAAACAAGCCGATTGACTATTTTGTTCGCCTCCATGAAAACACAGAGAGAAAAAAGGCAACTTTTTTGAGAAACACTACAAAGGTAAATGAGAATGTCCTTAAAGCCAGTTACCTTGTTGCTAAACTTCTGCTAAACTGTTGCTGAATCCAAAAAGAGACAATACTACCTGCCTGCAAACCCACTGTCAGTGAGATGCTTGCCCCTGATGCGATTAAAGACATTTCTAAAGTCCCCCTGTCTAACAAATTCTGAGCTTTTCAAGCCTAAATGCTATAAAAAAAAAAAATAATAATAATAAAAACAGAGAGAGACTAACCGCTGTTGATGAAGATTCCTGCCAGGATATCGGCTTTGTGTTCATTCATACAGGCTCAAGTTTCACACTGAGTAAGTATAAATATTGAGAAATAATTTTATAATTAAATATACTGTACAGAAAGTAATTTTGGAACATTTTTTCCCAATGAAAAAAACGTGCCGTGACACAGAAAAGGTTGAAAAACACTGGAATAATGCTTCCATACAGGAGAACTCAGGCACCTCACATGGCTAAAGGGTAACTGCGCTCTGGTTTGGCCCACATAAGGCTGTAAGTTGCTTCAGTTAATATCCAGTTTGTTTGTGTGTGCATTTGTAATTAAGTTTAGAACTACAGTTTGTGGAGTTACGTGTGAGCTATTTGCTATGAGAATGGCGTACCGCACGCAGGCTATTTTTAGACCATGACGTCGCATCGTAGAGCGGAAGTAAAGCCGAAGTGGGACATTATAGACCCGCCCTCGCATAGACACAACGTATTTTGTGCCACTTTTTTTCAGTAATCTTTCAAAAACGAACATGTCGATCACGCATTGCTTGTTTGGAACTTGTAGAAACGACTCTAGACATTACGACACACTCGAGAGGAAAAAATGTGAAGACCGAATCAACTTGCGCAGACTTTAACACCAGCTCGGTGAATCCACTCACATTTCATATGCTGTAAACATTATGTTGGGTTGGCATGGTCTTTCAGAGGACAAAGAGGTAAGCCATTTTTATATTTTTAACTTATTTTTTTAGCGTAACGTTGTGCCGTACTGCTTCTGTCTGACAATGAATGACCTGAAAAGAATTACAATGGTATCTGACTGCCACTGTTACCGTTTCTGTTAAATATATACTGTATATAAAAAAACCAACTTTAATAAGGGGGAAGTGTAAATAAATTATAAAATTAAGATGTGTTATCAATGAAAAAATTAGAAGTGTTCGTTGGCTGTCACTGAGTAGCATTTGCGATCGCTACACAAAGCTAACTAAATTACCCCCAAGAACGGTAAGAGACGTAGGACAACTAGAGGAAATATAAGAAAGACAGGGCTGATGGTAAAGGATAGCTTGTTGAAACAGGAGAATGTCATTGTCAGTCGCGTCGATAAAAAAAGCTAAAGCTATGCTAAGGTCGGCTCGTTTTTTTCGTCTTTTTCAGCCTTCGACACTCAAGCCATCTCTTTAACTGAACATTTTTATGTTCTTCCACATCTTTGCCAGTGAATTTGGCACCAGGCACATCATTTTCGGAGAGAATTGGTAGGTTTAGCTCTGTAAACATCTCCTTCGTACACGATTTCCACTCATTTCCTATCAGGGACAAACGGGGGCTTGCCCCTACTTAGCAACAGTAGCTAATGTCATGAATATTAATGAGCGGAAGTGACGTGTTGCTTGCGGTACGCCATTGTAAATACGTTAGCATTTGTAGCATTTAAGCTAGCAGACTTTGTGAGATAAATTAGGCTAATTTAATCTACTAAATTCACATATTGGTCAGACTAGATGGACGTTTAAACAGCAAGTTTTGTGGTGAGTTTTTTATTGTTAAAATGCGTGTCGTTTTGAACAGACGTGTACATATATGTGTGTTACAGCTTTACAAATTGTCAAAAGTGAAGGAAGTAAAAAGTTTCCAAAAGCACGATTGCTTTGTTTGCTGTCTGTCAAGCTGAACAACATCACATTTAGTGAAGATAGAACAAGTCATGTTGATAAAGTAAAAAATAAGATACAAACACTATCTAATTGTACCTCACGGTGCAACTAAAAAAAAAACAAAAAAAACGAAAAAGATGAGAAAAAGGATGAGACTCGTAAAGTCGAAATCGCGTAAGTCAAGTACGTCGTAACCTACCCGTACTAACCCTTTTAAATGGCTAGAATCTTGCAATAGTTTTGTTGAAATTAGGGGGAAAAAGACATTGGGATATTTTACTTTCTCCCTCCGTGACACATTTCTGAGATAACGGATCAGGACTCGGTATCGAAAGATCCTCAAAATCAGGGACTCGAACTCACATGCAAAAGTATGTGATCAGGACAGCCCTACTAAAAACACTAAGAGAGGAGATCGCTGTGTTGACAGTAAAAAGTCAATACAACTCGGGTTCCTCAGTGTGCTCTCTTGAAATACAAAGCCGTGGTGGTATTCATCTCCGCGCTCGCAGTCCAAAACTAAGACGGGATCACATTGTGGGGGGAAAGGTTTAGTGTTCATCATTTGAGGGATTTGAGTTTATAACATAAATGGGAGCGGAACAGCTTTTCCCTTGCACTTAATTATGATGATGATGATGATGGTTTCAGGATGGAATTGGAACATTTTTATGCAGAGGTGTATTCCATGATTTCATACGCCCGCTAAAGAATTCCATAACATACACTTTGACAATTTCAAGTAAGGCGACAAATCCCGGAAAAAAAAACAGACGAAGATGTTGATGGCAGGTGTTTAAAGTGTTTGTTTTTTTTCCCCAGTGTCTATTACCGACGAGGGAATTCTTCACTCATGTCTGTGGTCTCCCACGGCGACTGAGTGGGAAGCTAAAAAAAATGCTGCCAAATGTGAATGCGTAGCCTTCCTGTCTACTGCACCAGAGTTGCATCTCTCCTTGGATTGGACTGAAATTCCTAATCAACAACTATAAACAGACTTATATACACTTGTCATGTCATTTCATGTCATTCAAAACCAATGGGTTTCTTCTTTTGGCTAAGGATTTAGTCACGCTTCTAGCCACGCTTCTAGCATGAATGATATTTTAAACATTCTAAACTGTCTATGTTCTTCCATGAATTTAAAATTTTAATGGATATATCAACAATCTTACGACAGCCAAACACAAATCGACTCCTACTTCTTTGAGACTTGAAATGCCTGTGACACAAAAAAGCATGTTTATTTCATATTACACACGGTATTTTATGCTCTTGAATGAAATTGACGGCTTGGATGTGTGTGGAAGCTATCGATATATTTATTCAATTTTTTTGTATCCTGCGCCATGAAAATGAGTGACGTTGAGGATTGAGGAAGAATGCAAATGTGATGTCAGCAGACTAATAATTTTCACAATAAAGCCATCACTGCAGTATGCAAAAGGACTGCGGATTCATCTGATTTTGCGGATTAATTTGTTTGTTTTGCATCACGCTAACCCAATGTGCTTCAGGCTTTTGTTGCTACACCAGGGAGAGTGGTGTGAGGCTTTTTGGATCTGCAAAAGATATTTGTCCATCATGAAGAATTGGCAAAACAAGTCTGACAATCGAGAGACCATTGGACGGATGACTAAGTGAGTAAGCTACGTGTTTTATGTTATGTCAAATACTGGGATCATGGCAAACGTTTTAATTGGGAAGTGGCTTGCATTTTGTAGGTGACAATGCTCCCAGTCCACCAAGAAGGCCACTAGGCTGACGACCGGCGGCTTGTCACACGCTGTGGTCACCGGCCGATGAGCGTCCGGGCTCGGGTAGCCACCCGCTCTCGTCTCCAGTTCTCGACTGTGTCCAGACTTCCACCCCCCTCGGTCCTCTTCGTGTGCCCGCCGGGAGAGCACTATACTCTGGGCTAGAGCACCCACGCGCTCCGACGCCGGTCAGTTTGTCCACCGAGAATGCGCTATTTTCAGCATTCATTCCCATCTGCGTCCCCAGCAACGAGCACTGCCTGCCTGCCGAGGCCACAGCAGAACGACGAGCTGAAACTTGCTCGCCGCCGGGGGCTGGCCGATCGGTGAAGACAATCAAACCCGCCGCCATGTGTGACATGAGTCGGGGTAGTTTTATGTGATTTTTCGTTATCAAAAGGCGAGGTAAAGACTTGGAAAAGCTTGGAAAAAGCTTGGAAAAGCGGTTCGGGTTAGCATATCGCCGAGCTTTCACGCCTCCTGCTTTGTTTACGCTCTTTCCTCCGTCTCCGAAGCCAGGGCAAGGAAAATGAGAAGGGCCGCATAAAATACCGTTCAGGAGGTTCAAGAAGTCGGCAGTTTTTACCATTATGCGGTAATTTAGCCCTGTCATGCTGAATAAATCCATTTTTAATGTTTCATATTCCATTTAGCACAAGACTGTTATTTGTCATTACCATACAATTTATTTAGTAATCGGGGAAAAATAATTCGATAAAAAAGAATATCCTGCAAAAATACTGGAGTAGAGAGATTATAACAATTATGACATTTGGTGCTCTCTGTCGCATTTTCCTCATTCTGAATAATCCCCCTCAATGGGCTGGATTATAAATCAACTGAAATCGTTACTCTGCCAACGTCATCACCCAGATGGAGGTGCTAGAGCGCTATAATGACAGGCAGGGCTATACGGCAGATTAAAAGACTCATTTCTCATCATCTGCGCTTCGCCAAATTGTTGTATATTTTCGAATCATCTCAAAATATGATTTTAATTAACATAATAATGCTAATTATGTTTTTTTTAATGATGTCACTGGCACTTTATTCACAAACCCATGCAAACTAGCATTAAGACAAAACTAATTTTACTTCCTATCAACTTTTTTTTCTTCTAGTTGACTGCTCCTTTCAAAGAAAAAGCAACAAACTCTAGCTGGCAAAAACAATAAATAGGCCAAGTGTTACCTTGTATATATTGCATCTGAGAATCTTTGAACTGAGAAAAAGAACATGTTTGGTTAGCTAGGCTGACCCAGGAAGTGAAAGACAGGAAGAGGCGAATATGAGGGAAGGAGACAAATGTGACGCACCTGTAGATGGAGGGAAAAGACATTCAAGCTTGCTTTGAGTAAAAGAAACCAGAAGGAAGAAAAGTGAAAAGTAAAACACAGCCTACAATATTTTATGTTGGATATTTAATGGTCCCTGGAAGGCTAATTTATGAAGCATGTTTTAGAAATTCCATTATTATTTCCTTGGACCTGTTGTTGGAACTGTTGCCTGCCTGGATTGCAACCGAACAAAATAAGGTAAATTTTAACACACACACAAACGCACACACATGGAACCACAACTTTTAGCTTTTTTGTCTTTTTTTCCTGGTACGCGGCCATTTTAAATCGTAGTATCCCTCTGTATAAACAACCCATTGACCTCAACTTTACAACTCTCAACCAATCCACCATTGGCTTCGTTTGCTCCACTATTACTTGAACTGTGATCTGTATAGCAAGTGTTATTGAGTGATGCTTGCACTATACTATTGATTTAAAGATGGAGTTTTATTTTTCAAATCGGTTGTTTGAATACCTGCTATGACCTGGAAAAATGTTGTTGTTTTTTCCCAACTGAAGACACTGGAGAATGAGAAGTTTTCTGGCCGTCACACTGCTCAAACTCATAGTACAATTTACACTATGCATGGCAACTTTCTTGAAACGGGATCTATTCATGACAAACCACACAGGCGGAAATGCAAAGCCAAGGAAAGTCTATCCAGGCGACTGCACTGGAACTCTGTATCCACAAAAGCATGATTCAGCGGCTGCTCCGTAGAGTGAGCTTTACTTATACTGACTTTAGGTTGTTGAGCATCATCATTTTCCACCATCTTAATAAAATTAAAACATAGTGTAAATTGTATTGCGCGTTGAGGCAGAATGAAGAAGGGGGGGGGATAGCGCAACTGTATAATGATGTTTGGGACTACCTGTATTGATGCACCTGCCACAGTAAAGTAATCCTTACAACAAAATTTCACGCAAGTACCGTATTTTTCGGACTACAAGTCGCACCTGAGTAGAAGTCGCACCAGCCATAAAATGCCCAACGAAGAGAAAAAAAACATTTGCAAGTCGCACTGGAGTATAAGTCGCATTTTTGGGGAAAATTTACTTGATAAAATTCAACACATAGAACAGACATGTCATCTTGAAAGGCATTTTAATATAAAAATACAATAGAGAACAACATGCTGAATAAGTGTACAGTTTACAGTGCATGAACAACGAAATGCGATTATAATGTCCTCACCAGGACGCTACGGCTATTCAGCGGGCTAAACTCCCAAATGACGATTCTGGAAGTCCGTATAATTTGCTGAATCAATTTCATCCTCGATACTAAACAGGTTCGCATCGACGTAAATAAATGATAATTAGGTGCTTTTACAGCAATGACATGGCACAAACGGTTAGCATGCGTTCGCTAGCATTAGCGCATCGTTCAAACAACAACACAACAGGCTCTAAGTGTCCGATCGCGGGTGGAAAACACACAACAACAACAGAAAAGATGATACACACAGGCATTGCCTCTGTAGAGATATTTTACAAGCATAAACAATGAACGTAGGTTCGTAGCCGTGTTTCTCTATCGCTAACTCGCCCACTCACTCAGAGCTACGTAGCTGCCGGTCTTCTGGCGTGTGAGTACGCTTCTTCACGTAAACAAGTGCGAGTGCGCCCCCACGTGGGCGTGAAAGTGCCACAAACTAAAAGCATGCATTTCAATATAAAAAAGTCAATAATACAATTGAACACACATTGCCAAAGGCAGAACGCGAACGTGGTCATAGCTATTAAGTTATTCAGATAACTATAGCATAAAGAACATGCTAACAAGTTTACCAAACCATCAGTGTCACTCCAAAACACCAAGATAACATGTGAAATGATATCATAATGTGTTAATAATTTCACACATAAGTCGCTACTGAGTATAAGTTGCACCCCCAGCCAAACTATGAAAAAAAACTGCGAATTATAGTCTAAAAAATATGGTACAGTGGTACCTTGATTTACGGGTCCCAATCTTCAGAGTGACAGGCAGTCACTTTATTTTAAATGTGGTTTTTAGCCAAAACTACAGAGAGGTATCCAGTTGTGGTCAAAAGTTTACATACACTTGTGAAGAACATAATGTCATTGCTCTCTTGAGTTTCCAGTTATTTCTACAACTCTGATTTTTCTCTGATAGAGTGATTGGAACAGATACTTCTTTGTCACAAAAAACATTCATGAAGTTTGGTTCTTTTATGACTTTATTATGGGTGAACAGAAAAAAGTGATCAAATCTGCTGGGTCAAAAATATACATACAGCAGCGCTAATATTTGGTAACATGTCCCTTGGCCATTTTCACTTCAATTAGGCGCTTTTGGTAGCCATCCACAAGCTTCTGGCAAGCTTCTGGTTGAATCTTTGACCACTCCTCTTGACAGAATTGGTGCAGTTCAGTTAAATTTGATGGCTTTCTGACATGGACTTGTTTCTTCAGCATTGTCCACAAATTCTCAATGGGGTTTAAGTCAGGACTTTTGGAAGGCCATTCGAAAACCTTAATTCTAGTCTGATTTAGCCATTCCATTACCACTTTTGATGTGTGTTTGGGGTCATTGCCCTGTTGGAACACCTAACTGCGCCCAAGACCCAATCTTCATGCTGATGACGTTAGGTTGTCTTGAAGAATTTGAAGTTAATCCTCCTTCTTCATTATCCCATTTACTCTCTGTAAAGCACCAGTTCCATTGGCAGCAAAATAGCCCCACAGCATAATACTACCACCACCGTGCTTGACGGTAGGCATGGTGTACTTGGGGTTAAAGGCCTCACCTTTTCTCCTCCAAACATATTGCTGGGCATTGTGGCCAAACAGCTCGATTTTTGTTTTGTCTGACCACAGAACTTTCCTCCAGAAGGTCTTATCTTTGTCCATGTGATCAGCAGCAAACGTCAGTCGAGCCTTAAGGTGCCGCTTTTGGAGCAAGGGCTTCCTTCTTGCACGGCAGCCTCTCAGTCCATGGAGATGCAAAACACGCTTGACTGTGGACACTGACACCTGTGTTCCAGCAGCTTCTAATTCTTGGCAGATCTGCTTTTTGGTGATTCTCGGTTGAATCTTCACCCTCCTGACCAATTTTCTCTCAGCAGCAGGTGATAGCTTGCGTTTTCTTCCTGATCGTGGCAGTGACAAAACAGTGCCATGCACTTTATACTTACAAACAATTGTTTGCACGGTTGCTCTTGGGACCTGCAGCTGCTTTGAAATGGCTCCAAGTGACTTTCCTGACTTGTTCAGGTCAATGATTCGCTTTTTCAGATCCATGTATGTATATTTTTGACCCAGCGGATTTGATCACTTTTTCTGTTAACCCATAATAAAGTCATAAAAGAACCAAACTTCATGAATGTTTTTTGTGACAAAGAAGTATCTGTTCCAATCACTCTATCGGAGAAAAATCAGAGTTGTAGCAATAACTGGAAACTCAAGAGAGCCATGACATTATGTTCTTCACAAGTGTATGTAAACTTTTGACCACAACTGTATATGTCTTCTGCATTTATGTGTGCTTTTGTCAAAACAAAACAAAACGTTATTCTATTCCAGAGGTCAGAAACCTATGTCTCGCGAGATATTTGATGAGTGCATCTGGCTCTTTTCGCCAACCCGTAATTTTAAATGTTGAACCGGGTGAGTTGTTTGACATGAACGAGCTGTGATGAGCTGATGGTCCATTCACACATTTTTCTTGGGCCTTCAAACGTACTGTACGTCGCAATAATATGCTTCAATTCAGTGCCCAATGGTGGTCCTCCCGTCGCGGATTGCACGGGGATGGGCGTCGAGGCTGGCCCCTCCCAACTCGATGCCGAGCGCTCTGGAGTATATAAAAAAAAGCGTAGGGGAAAATTTAACCACGAAAGTGAACTACGTGGTACCTCAAGTCATAGAGGTGCGCAATCAGTTTGACTTCCATGACTTTTTCACCTGTCAAAATTGACATGTTTCCTGGTTGCGGTTTCCACTTCCAGGAAATATATGCGCTCACGAAAAACAAAAAACAGTGATCATTAAGGGTGTAACGGTACATGTAATAGTATTGAACCATTTCGGTACGTGGTGCTCGGTTCGGAACGGATGCGTACCGAACGAGTTTCTGACTTAATATAACCCTTACTTTTCGAGGCTGTGAGTTGATCAGGTTACAGTTTCTTTGTGTAGATTATATTTACTCTGCTCTTATATTTTCTCTGCTATAACGAGGACCAACATGGTAGTACAGTATAACCCAGAAACGTCAACGGCGCGACAAGGTGGCCGCCGTGGGAACGCAGTGAAACGCCGGCGTTAGAGTCAATCAGCTAATGCACACCAGTCGCAGTGCGGCCGCGTGTTAGATGCGTCCCAGAAGCGGCTCAACGCGACGCACGTGAAAAGAACGGCAGAGTTTATTATTTGACGCGAGACGCGGCCCTCCTGCGTCAATACTACTACTACCGGTAGCTAGGATCGGGCCGGAAGTCACTCATGTAAAAATACGGTGGATGCGGTCGATTTTCAAACTAATATGCAATCGTAGGCTACTTTTTGAGTCCATCAGATCTCTTGAGAGGTAGATCGGGGCACAGTTGACTTGTCTTTGTTGATTTACTGCTGTCTTCTCTGCTATAATAATAACCAACACGGCCCCGTGTTCAATACAAAACCCTCCTACCACAACAAAACAAGTAGGAACTAATATTCACATAGGAACTAAAGTTATACAACATAAAATATACAATATAAATGAATACTACATCACATTTGTAAAATATAAACACATAATAAAATAAATAATAGCCCATTTAAATAAAAAAAATTGAAATGAGCCAAAACACCTGTAATTAAATAATAAGAAGAATACACACATCCTGCTTACACAATTAAATTTATTAATTTCTGTGTGGCGCTTTAACTTGAGAAAATCCACCAATAAAGCTTTTGAAAACCGTTCATAAGGGAAAAAAATGTTTCGTTGAGGCATTTCATTTGTAAAATACATGTTAAAATCTTTGTCATTGGGATTGCTTTTCTCTTTAGCAAAGGACTTCTTTTTTCTTCTTTCTTTCAAAAAGAAAGCTGACCAAAACGCGGGGTCTGAAAGGCAAATTGTTGTTGGATTATCTTTAAATACCCGCTACTTTTTGAGCAGAATTCTAGCTTTGTATAGGCTAATGTTCCAATTGTTGAAAGCACAAAAGTGTGTAATAAAAAACTAGCACATTTATATTTTGCATTTTGTTTTCTTACTGTACCGAAAATGAACCGAACCGTGACCTCAAAACCGAGGTACGTACCGAACCGAGATTTTTGTGTACTGTTACACCCCTAGTGATCAGTGTAACTAAGGACTGCACAAAAATCAGCACACATTATTTTAAAAATAAAAAAACAATACAACATAACTTTAGCCTGCACACTTGTTGAACATAACTTCAAGTTTTATTTCATGTTTTACAAGTGCTCAAATATGACCATTTCTGTTGGTATGGACAGCATCAAGCCGATATGAGAATTTCCCAAACGGGCCTTAGCATGGCGTGGTTCAGCGTGTTGATTGCAGGTGTTATTTGAGATATATATATATATTTTTTTGTAATTGATCATTTCTGGAAGTGGTGGAACATTAACCTTGTCTTTAACATAACAAGGGAATGGAGTACACGGATTGCTTTGGCCCTCCTGTGTGGATGTTACATATTCCCCCGAGCTCGTGTAGATTTTCTCTGGGTACCCTGGTTTACTCCCATATCCTGAAAACATGCACGCTAGATCAATTAAACACTGTAATTTGTCCATTGGTATGGATATTAGCGTTAAAACACTGGAAGTGTTGTTTTTTTTTTGGGCTATACAGAAAGGCGTCAAATGACCCCGATACCAAACTGACTACTTGGTTTGTTCAAACAATAGACCACTCAGACAAGCAATCAAGCATACAACCTCCCTACACACTCCTGTATAGTTGTTGCCTATGTGTGAAGGGGGCGGTTTCACTCTGGATAGCTGCAATTAGCATCTTAAATATTTGCAAATCCAGGGCTCCCTTTGCTTTGTAAAACATGGAGGAACGCGGAGATGGCCAGTTGCCGTGTTCTACAATATGACTGACATGGCAGCACTTAATACATATGTGTTGTATCAGGCATGCACCGGAAGGCAAGAGAGACGGGTGGACTTTTTGGTGGGTCTTGCAAAGGAATTGGCTCACTCTCATGTGGGCGCAAAGAAGGCGCAGAAGGAAAAATTGCTTTGGCAACAACCTCCAACACCTAGCCCCGGTAGTGTCATATGTCACCACATAAAAAAATGTTGTTTTTTTTTATTACACCGTCCCTTGTACAGAGAGGCAAACTGCAGCTTTTGGAAGATGTAAAAAGGTCCGCTGGATTGCCTGCCTGAGCGGTCCAATGTCCGACAAGCAACAACTGTTTTGTCCAATTGGACAAGCCTATTCGGAAAGGGAGATAAAATGACCTCGAGAGGTGTTCATTGCCTAAGACAACCATCCAATGGCACCTTTTTGTCTCCATACAGTTTACACACACATACAGTATATGTGAGACATACTGTAAGTATGACCACAGTATGGTTCCATGCATGAAGTTTAAAAAAAAAGAGAGAAAAAAGAAAAAAAGAAAAACTGACTAGTACGTTCCATTTGGTTTGCACTCGAGGATAAAACTGGAGGAGTTGAAGTGACAAGTAAACACCTAAAGTCACATCGTGTACGTAGTTTGGTCTATTTTATGGTGGCTTTTTCACCACAACCTGTCTTCTGGGCTTGAAAGTGACAACAGCCCAGCTCGGATCACCTCCGAGCTGCGTCCATTTTTTTTTTCTTTTTGCAACCCATTTTTATTTAAACTTATCCACAGACTTGACTGCAGCACTTTTTCAACCTCAAACCAAACGTCGTGTTGCGCACCACAGCTGGAGGAAACGTTGCATTAATGTTAGGAACATCCCAACTGTTGATGACAAGAACCTTTTTCTACTGAAGTCTGCACAAGGTGAGTACAATCACAAGTAAATCCCAAACGTATCTTCAAATTCACAAAAGAAGCAAAATTGTCAGTTAATATTAGTGCTGCAACGATTCATCGATTAACTCGAGTATTCCGATTTGAAATAAGATTTGATTAGAAAAATCATTCGAATTAATATTGGCTGCTTCAAGTATTTGTTTAATTAGAGTGGGGTCGTAGTGGTTTGTTTTGAAAGTGTTTGCATTTAGTTGTATTGATCTGGGTGGATGCACTGCCCTCCATTGGCAACAGTGAATATGACATAACTCATTTAACATGGCTGAATCCAGCTCCTCTCAGTTAAGACCAACATAAGGTAAGTTTTTGTTTGAGCTAATGTTTTTTATGCGTTCATAATTTAGTTGGCCAATCGTTCTCTTGTTGGACTTACCAGTATTTCCACATTTATTATTATTATTCTTATACCGTTAAAGCCAGTGGTCCCCAAACTACAGCCCGCGGGCCGGACACGGCCCGCCTCCACATTTGGTCCGGCCCCCTGTACATTTTTTTAAATTTTTTTTTTAATTTCCTGGCTTTTTCTGTGAAGAACCCAGAGAGGGTTATTTGGTTATTATCTATGAAACTAATAGTGTTTATATTATATTTAGGGCTGTCAAACGATTAAAATTTTTAATCCAGTTAATTACAGCTTTAAAATTAATTAATCGTAATTATTCGCAATTCAAACCATCTATAAAATACACCATATTTTTCTGTAAATTATTGTTGGAATGGAAAGATACAAGCTGGATATATACATTCAACATACGGTACATAAGTACTGTATTTGTTCATTATAACAATAAATCGACAAGATGGCATTAACATTATTAACATTCTCTCAAAGTGATCCATGGATAGAAAGACTTGTGGTTCTTAAAAGATAAATGTTAGTACAAGTTATAGAAATTTTATATTAAAACCCCTCTTAATGTTTTCGTTTTATTAAAATTTGTAAAATTTTCAATCCAAAAATAAACTAGTAGCTCGCCATTGTTGATGTCAACAATTACACCATGCTCACTCATGGTACTAACCCATAAAATTAGTTGGACCCAAGCGCCAGCAGAGGGCGCCAAACACCAAAAAACAAGTAACAAGCGGGCATTACACTGTACTGTCATTTTAATCTGTTTGAGCGGGGCATGTGCGTTAATTGCGTCAAATATTTTAACGTGATTAATTTAAAATATTAATTATTGCCCGTTAACGTGATAATTTTGACAGCCCTATTTATATTATATTATTTTATTTTTATTTTATTTACTTTTGTTCTGTGAAGAATCCAGAAAGGGTTATTTGATTGTGGCTTTCTGAAAAACAATAATTTTTTACATCTAGGCACTCCTGCAATCGTCACACTTTTTCTACTACAAACTGATCCCGGCCCCTCATCAGAGAAGGGAAAAGTTATGTGGCCCTCACAGGAAAAAGTTTGGGGACCCCTGGTTTAAGCTAAGCTCGAGTACTTTAATTTATGTTCAATGAAAGTGCTTTGAAAGTAGTTTGAAGAAACACTCGGGAATTTCATTTTGTATTCACATTTAATGCTCCTTTTACAGTGCAATCTTAGCTAGCCTTTGTTTTACATCTCCTGAAATTAATTCTACAATGTAGTACATGTTCCTAGTCCGATTATTCGATTATTCGAACTAACTAGTTGATATATTAATCGACTACTACAATTATTGATAGCTGCAGATCTAGTAAATATTTAGGATTTATTTTCCAAGAAATAACTCTTCCAGCAGCATAAATCGATTGTAATTTTTTGTTACTTGAAAGTCCACCGATGGCTGTCTCTACTGTATATATACACAGTATATTCTTGAACACTTGCAGGGACAGTACAGTATGTTTTCATCAGCTATGGTAGGCAACATTGAATTGGCTAACATTACAAAGGTTAACATTACAAAATCTACCTTGTGTTGATGATTGTAAAGTGTGAAATATCTTTGGATATTTTCTGTCTTCTACACTCATTTTTCTACGTGGCTCGCTAGGATTACACCATCTTATTTCAACATAGACTTACATCTGACTACAGAAACATTAGCGCTTGCGGTAATATTATTCACGCAAAGCTTCTAGGTAAAGACCTTGGAAGCGGGCTCCAGAACAATACTTATACAAGAACCGAACACAAAAAAGCTTCTGGAGCTTAAGGTGAAGCTGAGACTATAACGATCACTAAAATCCATCAACACAGATGCAGTAATACAACTAAAAGCAGACGTGCCTCATGTTTTTCCTCAAGTCAACATGTAGCAGTGGAATTGATGAAAATTTGGGAGTTGTGTCGAACACGCACAGGAGCCCCATTGAAACAAAAAGCAGCACCTTCACAACAAAGACAGAGTGATTCTAAACAGAACCAACAGCCTGAATGCAAAAACCGGCCACAACATAATAGCTACAAAGCGAGATGACATATACTGTAAAACAAAAACAATGCAGTCGGGCCTATTTTTTCATAAATGTCTGCTTCCCGTCTTTTTTCTACACTCGTGAAGAATCAGAGCAACCAACTGAACCCAATTAAAAACAGATGTGTCCAACTAGTTGGCTTAAAACGCCACTATTAGCTGTCCCCTCATCTGCAATATCATTTTTCAAATGTAGATTTTAGCAGGGCTTTGCTTGTCCCAGCAAAGTGAGCGACCCATTTCAGCAAGGCAAATCGTGGTGTTTGAGGACTAGCGTGGGCCCGAATCAGTAGCACGTGAAGTTCTGTTGAGCGCAGCCAACGAAAACGGTTATACAATAGAGCGTCAAAGAGTGTGTTGTGCGTTACTGGTTTGAATTTTGGACTGTGTGATGTGTGCAGCTTGGGTTTGGCCTCTGAAGAGGCAAATTTCATTGCAGTCCCACTGAGGGACTGGTACCACCACACGTTTTGAATCGTACGCCTCAAAGCGAGACAATAGGATGGCTGCAGACGTGATGGAAAGGCTGAGGTTTCAATAGCATGACCACAGGATCGCAAGCTCTAAATTCAAAAGCTAATGTACTCAGTCATGTACATTGTCCAGTCCAAACATTAGCTAGACCAACATAAAAAAAACATTCGTAAAAGATATTAGAACAGTCAATAAAATGAATTTCTACGTTCATCCCTGACCAGGTAGTACTTTGTGCATTAACTCTTCACTGCCATTGGCAGTAGGCATGTGCCTGTGTGATATTTTGACGGTATGATAACCTTAAGCCAAAATATCACGGTTTCAAGATATCACGGTATTGCAATTACAGCTAAAAAATGTGTTACTTTCAGATATCTGGGTTAACAAAAAAACATTTTCCATTGAATAGGATTTTTATTTTTCAAAACATATGAGCAAATTGGAACATAAGTATAACTTTAAGTTTAAAACAATAAATAAATAACAAAAAGAACGGAAATATTCTCAATAAAATTAAAATAAATGCAGTCCTTTAAGTGAGCCTAAACCCATAGCCACGGCTCAACATTATTACCATCAGAACAAAAATAATTGAATTATTTTCCATAAAAAGCATGTGCGTATGACTCATATCATGTTTACATTATACACACACTTTCTTTCTCAGCACAGACAGTTGTCAGAGAGAAAAACACACGTTTTACGACCGCTAGACACACTAAACATGCTGGAGTTAATTCTCGTAGCAGGTGGGAAACATTCATGACAGTATTTCTAACCTTTAATTTTGTGTAAATGGTGTTATACTTGTATAGCGCTTTTCCCCCTTTCATGGCGCTCAAAGCGCTTTACATTACATCGCCATCCAACGACTGGTGATGCAGCACCAGAAGAAATGTGGGGTTCAGTATCTTGCTCAAGGATGACTTAGGCGAGTTCATCAGGGCGGAGAATCGAACCCACAACCTCTGGGTTGGGGGACAACTACTCTACCACTGAGCCACACCATCCCCAAGTCATATTGGAGGTATTGCCTCCTCGGCAGCCACCCTTCGCAAACATGTTTTAAATGTTGGTTGGCCCTCCTCCTCTACGCCGTCTGTAACTTTTCTGTAGCCGAAGCATTCCCATACCAGCGATTTTGTTTTCTTCGATAGGAGAAAAACGTTCAGGAGTTTCACCTCCTCCAGCCATCGTGTAGCACAGCTGACTCACTGACACTGAGTAACAACCGGTGGGGGAGGGTTGAGCCTTGCAGCTGCAAGCGAGGGATTTCTCAATGCATTTTAGGACATAACAATAACTAATACCTTAGGGACGGAATGACGGATAATTTTTACGGATTTGAAACCTTGACGTTTTCATACCACGGTATACCTTGAAACCGGTAATCGGCACATGTGTAATTTGCTGCGATAGACATCAAATCTTTTTGGTTGTTTATGGGTTTCCTTAGTTTCAGTATGATAAGTTGTAATATGCTACACAGTAGGGATAGGTGATTTTAAGAATGAAATCGAAGATCGGAAAAATTTGTAGATTAATCTCAGTGCTCTGTAGTGTCATATTTAATCAACCATATGTACAGTGCCCTCCATAATTATTGGCACCCCTGAAAAAGATTAACACCAGGGGTGCTAATAATTGTGACACACATTATTTGATGTCAATTTTTTTTTTCTTTATGTGGGATTTTTTCCCCACTGAATGAATGCACTTGTATTGAAGGTTGGATTTTTCTCTTTTTTTCCATTAAGGTCCCATATTATTTGAATTAAAAAAAATATTAGAAGCTAAAAAGCACATCTTTTTCAGGGGTGCCAATAATGATGGAGGGCGCTGTATATGCAAATACAAACTGACTAGTTTGGCAGATTTTGAACAGTCCCTCAAAAAGAGCCCAATGTCGATGGTTTTCAGGTGGGTTACTACAACAACCAGGTGAGGTAAACTACGTCATTTTTCAAATGTTCGCTAGTTTAACGTTAATGCACAATTGTGGTTGCCATTGTATTAAAACTACCAGTTGTAGAAAAGCATTAAAAACCAGGCTAAAAAATTATGAACGGATCCAACCAAAGACGAACAAAGTTCCAGCCAACAGCCATTTAGGATGCAGCAATTCACAGATAAAATAGTTTCTAGACTTGATTGACCAGCAGTTGCAAATCCAGTAATAACAGGAGAAGCCACTCAACACCGAAAAACTGCAGCCTTTTGCAATAGAAACCAGACTGACCTACACGCAGCTCCTGACCGAAGACCGTCCTTTCCCCCAGCGCTGAACAGTTCCAGCGTCCGTAGCGGAACTGATATTGACACTCATTGATACCCATCTGGGCGCCCTCGCCCACTACAATGATGGCGTCCGGGCGGCTCTGGCAGATGGCCCGCTGACGAGGTGCCAGCCCGGGAATCTTGTTGCAGATGATGTTGGCGCCCAGAGCCACGACTGAGGACAGGGCCCTGCCAAAAAGGAGAGACAGAAGGAAAAAAAAAACATCAGACAAAAATACTACGTGAATGCAAACACACTGTGACTGAAACTCTTGGAACGTCCTTCCAAAAGTAGGCTTGCTTACTCTCATGAGCTTCTCCGCAATGTGATTCATTTCAACCACTGATTGATGCACCTTCCATAGTGAAGTGAAAGGCTTGTAATGCTTTAGTCCAGGCCCGCAGTTTTTTTTATTGGCCCGCCGCATATCCTAATAAAAAAAAAACTAAATGACAGCGGGGGCTTACATCTAAAAGTAGAAACTTACGGGATAGCACACTTTGTTTATTTTTTTAAATTTTTGTTAATCACAAACACTCATACATTTTTAAATTGTAATTATAAAGTTGTAGAAAAAAGCTATCCCATTACATTTTTAAAAAGTTGATTGTTAGACTTTTTTTTTTTTTTTTTTAAAACCTGTCCTGTTCAGCTGTTTGACACGGAGAGTGGAAGTCTAAGTGCCCGGTTGGTCTGAACAGGTTTAATATTTCACATTGAGAGTATGGCATTCTCCCATTGTGATCATCCAACATACCTCGTTTATTATGACAAAGCAGCAAACAGGAAGGGGTTATGGGGGAACAGAAGAAAAGAAACACAAGAGAAGAAAGACAAGAAACACAAACAAACAACAACAAGAAATACATTGATCGTCTACACTAACTACTAATGTGTTGGTGCTATCGTCAGCTAGATGTATTTCCGGTTGACACCATGTGGGGGGCCTGTTGACCAGGGAAAGAGGGGAACGGGGGTGGGGGAGTCTAGAAGCTAAGTGGTTTAAAGGGGTAGAGTGTACACAAATCCGCTCTGTGATCTGAAACCCAGTAATTGTGTGAATCCCTTGTGAGTGTAAGCCCGTTTGTGAACGACCCTACGCCACCCCACCAGAACCCGGCACCCTCCACCCGAGCGCGCCCTATCACATCCAGCCGCACGCGAGCCCCACCAAGCGCGCGACAGCCACGCAGACGAGCGGAGACACCACGCAGGCGCCAACCCAGGGCCACGGCCCCCACCCATCCAGCCCGTCGGGGTGGGGGGTTCACCGCAGTTAGACTATTTGTGATTTTCCATCCCAAAAAAATAGAGAAATAATTTCTCTGCCAGTTAATCAAGAGAATACACCATAAATAAATACCGTTCAATATTATCCCCGAAGTCATTAAAAAATAAATAAATAAATAAATCCAACGCATACTTGCTCACACACCATCACATGCTTGCCGAACATACAGTGCATGTAATATAATCTAAAGATAGACCGATTATCTGATTATCTGCCGGGCCGATCATCGGCGACGATATTTGGAAATTTGACGTACAGAATATCGGTATCTGCCTTTTTCTTTTAATCCGACCTGCCGATATGAAAAAATCCATTTAAAACTGGGTTATTTCATCTCAAATGTAGCTAGGGCTGCAGCTATCGAATATTTTAGTAACCGAGTATTCTACTGAAAATTTCATCGAGTAATCCGGGTAAAACATTTTTTTTTAGATAAAGAGCAATTCTAAAAAAAAACATTTCACCTCATATTGAACCATTTTTAGACAATCAATGTCTTTATTCTAAATGTACAGTGTTAAAAACAGCCAACAATTGCATCTCAGATGTGACTAGAAAAAAAAACAAATTCGCTGCTTTCACTCAAAAAACTAATTTTAAGTTTTAATTAAGTTTTAAATTAGTCTAAATTGTAAGTCCTGATATGAGTTGGAGTTTTTGCAGTGTTCAAAATAATTGTGTGATACCTGCTGTATTGAAGCACATTTGGCTCCAGTGCTACTTGTTTTATCAATCAATGACTACTGAGCTAAAATTGACAGTAAGCTTTATTATGTTTTTATTTTACACCCTCATCACCCGACAGCACTGTGTTTTTACAGATTAAATAAAGCCTGTATGAAAGACACTTTAGCCACGCATCGACAGTTGTCATAATTAATAGAAACCTAGCCCTCGCAGGGCTAACGTTACGTTAGCAAGGTACTGTAACTAAAAGTGGGAATCTTGGGGCACCTAGCGATTCGATCGCGATTACGATTCAAAGGCTACGATTCGATTATAAATCGATTATTGATGCACGCACCCCCCCCCCAGCTTTTAATGTTTCGTACATTAATTCCAAAATCGTCCAAAAATCCTCTCAGACTGAAACAAACTACTTTTTCAGTATCAAGTTAACAGTTCAAAACAGTAAATAAAATACTCAAGTCCCTATTCTGTATCAGCAGCTTTAAACTACACTCAATTAATGTAATGTTGTAAATAAATCGTTAAAGTTGTTAAAATTGCTCCCGTTATTCCATAATTTCCCTTCTGTCTACTTTCGACATGTGAAAGTTTTAAAACTGTTTCATCCTTAAAAGATCGATTAAAATCAAGATTTTGCAGATTTGGGAGTATTTTAGATTAAAAGTTAATTTGGTTCCCTACAACAGAGCCTTCCAGAGAAGTCTACTGCTTTAAGATGGCGGCTGTTTATTAACGCCGGCAAGTCTGTTATTTCGCATGTAGTTTTATATACATGTGATATCTACCGTCGCATTATGTGGTTTGTAGCAACTGGGCGGTATTTGTAGAGGCTGTCTGCCGCAGTCAGGTATTATTGTTTTTTTTATCTAGCGGCAGGAGTTGAATATTATATTTAATCTTGGTCCGTTCCTCATTGCATCCCGAAGACCACACTGACTGTGTTTTAGTTCCGCTTGACCTGGCATAATTTAATAATCAGAATTTGGATGTTTGTGAATTGTTCTCGAATCTTCCACGGCCGAATCGCGAATAATCTAAGAATCGGAACTTTTGCACGCCTCTAATAGTAACGTTAATCTTATTTATGAGCGCTACGTTAACTTAATTTGACCTGGTCCTGAGACTCCTGAGTGTCGCTCCTCCTCTCTTGGAGTAATGTGGATGCCTTCAGTGGAGCTGCAGCATTGAAGACGTGCTGTAGTGGTATGCAAGCGCTGATTTACAGTGAATACATGAAACCGTGTCCAGCTTGAAATGCTCCCACATTTTTGACATTTTCTGCTTTTTCTTGGTGCCTTTCTCTTCGCTTTCATCGGCTTCTTCGTCGTACCTCTATATTTATGAATGGTTGAAATCAAATATATCCGCCGCCTCTGCCTTCTTCCTGTACGCAAGTGGCGTCAACGCGTTGGGCTGCATTAAAAGTAGTCCGGGCCAAATGTCATGCTTACAGCTGGCAAAATTATACGATTCCTTGATCAATTTTTAAATCGAGTTACTCATTTTATTCGAATAATCGTTTCAGCTCTAGATGCAGCCACACCTCTCTCTCCTGCCTGCTGTCTGCTGCGATAGTATTCCTCTGATTGGTTAAATGGTAAATGGAGTTACACTTGTATCGCACCTTTACACCTTTTTAAAGCCTTCAAAGTGCTTCACACTATATTCTCATCTACCTACTGGTGACGCAGCACCAGGAGCAATGTGGGGTTTAGTATCATGCTCAAGGATACTTAGATGAGGTCATCAGGGCTTCCTTTGCTGTGGATACATTTCAGAGAGCTATTTATTCAACCTTTTATTCTACTTTATAAGAGATGTTTCTTAGTCTAGAAAATTCAGACAATTCTGGAGCTGTAATTTTCTATATGTCTGATTCAATAAACATGCTTTATGCAATCCAATGAAGTTCAGTGTTTGCATTATTCAATTTTTTTAACCCCAATTTTTACACTTTTACTTCAAATTAATATCGGCTCCAAAAATCGGTTATCGGTAGAGATGACCCGATCGATCGGGATGCCGAACGATCGGGTCAGATCACGTCATTTTCAACGTATCGGAATCGGCAAAAAAATATTGGACATGCCTTTTTTTAATTAATATATTTTTTTTAATTAAATTGTTTTCTAGTTGTATTTAACGTTACAGACATAATATGTTACACTCATCCAGAGTCTTTTTAGTTTTGGCTTAAGGTAGGGTTATCAAATTTATCCTGATAATGGCGGTAATTAATTTTTTAAAAAATGTATCATGTTAAAATATTTAACGCAATTAATGCATGTGCTGCACGACCCACTCACGCATTGTCGCGCTCAATCTGTAATGGCACCGTTTTACCCATGTAGAGAGCTAAAAGGCAGCGGAAAAGGAGTAGCGTGAATTTTGGAAGCCTTTGGAGCCTTTTTGTAATTGGCTAAAGCCTTACAATCCCTCTCCCTATGATTAGAAATATCGTGAGAAGCAATGTGGGGAAGCAAGGTAGTAATTGATCTTTTTCTTAACACCCTATGTTATTTGCCAACACTGAGAAGATATATCAATTGGTAGCACTATGCACAGTCATGGTTCCACTACCCATCATCCATTTGGGCATGGCGACAGTATCATTTACTGAAAGCTCAACAAATACACTATATGGCAATATTTAGTCACAATATACAAAGTCACATTTGTCCTTTAAGAATTACAAGTCTTTCTAGCCGTGGATCCCTCTCACAGAAAGAATGTTAATAATGTAAATGCCATCTTGAGGATTTATTGTCATAATAAACAAATACAATACTTATGTACTGTATGTTGAATGTATATATTCGTCCAAGTTTTATTCATTTTTTTCTTAATGCATTGCCAAAATGTATATGATCGCGAAAAATTATCGGGAATGATTGGAATTTAATCGGGCAAAAAAAAGCAATCGGAAATATCGGGATCGGCAGATACTCAAACTAAAATGATCAGGATCGGATCGGGAGCAAAACAACATGATCGGAACAACCCTAGTTATCGGCCCTTCTAACTATTAACAATCGGTATCAGTATCGGTTCTGAAAAACCCATATTGGTCGAGCTCTAATATAATCAATGCATTTTCCACTACCTTGCCCAATAAAAATAAAACAAGACTGACCAGAAATAATCCACAGAGTTTAAAATACACAACACATACACTGTATGCGTCACATCATCAATGCCATTGTCGGAATCACTTGATAGTAATTCCAGATAAGCACCACCTTGTACAAAAGTCTTTATTAAGTGGTTCACACATGTGCATCACACACACTAGGGCAGTGCTTCTAAATGATTTCCTGTTCCACCCCCCCCCCCCCGTGAAGAAGTAAAGTTTTCGTGCCCCCACCCCCCTACTCTCTGCCACCACTATAATTAGTATCCTTTGTCTATAAAACTATGATTATAAGTACAACTCGGATGTATAATATGTGTCCTTTTAATATTCAAGAAAAAACTAACATGAATCAACTTACAATAAAATATACCTTTATTAACATTGTTTTGTATGTAACAGAAAAGCCTTGAAACGCATCAATTTGCCTGAATTAAAAAAAAAAAAAAAAGTCACATCCAAGCTGTAAAAATATTAATTCAAATTGCTTCGCAACATTAACTCATGAGGACAATATGCCTAACAACTTGACTGAAAAAACAAAAATTAATAGAACAAAACAACTGTCATTGACAGCAGGACTGTTTTTATTATTGCCGCAGGCAGCAGCAGCTCCTTTCCTATGGTGTCGGGTTATATTGAACTGAGCAACTTGGTATGCCACCTTATATGATGATATTGCTAACAGTGCTTGTCGGTTTACTGATGTAACACTGACAAAGCGGACAATTGTTTGCAATATTCAGGATGTTTTCGTTGAAAAAAAATCAGGCGGCTTATCAATGTGATTGGGGTCTAATGTCTTTAAGTGACGTCTTAATTGATTGGCTTCACGCTGTCCGCTGCAAACATTTTTAGACAAAGTAAACAGACTGGTCTGTCCTCATCTCCCACTGTATTTAAAGCCAAATGCTACATACGCTTTTTCATATTTCTTCGTCTTAGCTCTTCATATCTCCAGTACTCTTTTCTGTGTGTTCTTATTCGGTTCGAAAATACTGCGCACACTCTGAAAATGAGAGCACCACTGCCACCCACTGAGTTGATGTGCAATTACGCTTTATTCTAGAGTGGGAAAAAAAGTATGGTCCCCGAGGTCACATGCGCCACCCACTATTTGAGAACTACTGTACTAGGGTGTCTCTCCTCGCATGTACTGTACATTATTCAAAATAAGAACCACCTTGCATAATCTAAATAGAGTTGTCCGATAATTAATTTTTAACTGATAACCGATATCCTGATAATGTCCAACACCAAAAATCCATTACAGATATCAAACCGATACTGTATATGCGGTCGTGGACTTAACATATTATGGCTAATTGTATTGTTATACCCCACAGGATTCTTTAATAATGATAAATGTAACATTTCAATGTTTTCCAAATAAACATTCTGTGACAAAAACAGAACAACTTCAATTAAAGTTATGGAAAAAGTGCCGATATTGCACCACTTCATCAATAGGCAATAGCTGTTGTGCTAAGCTGTGACCATCCCTTGTACAAACGCAGAAGGCTTCCACATTCATTTTGAAGGCAGCATGCATATTGGCCCAAAACGGATAATAAAAAATCAATGTCAATATTATCCGATACGATATAATTATAAATAGAGATGTCCCGATCGATCGGATCCGATCACGTCATTTTCAGAGTATCGGAATCGGCAAAAAAATATTGGCCATGCCTTTTTTTAATATATTTTTTTAATGAAATCGTTTTCTAATTGTATTTAACGTTACAGACATAATATGTTACACACATCCAGAGTCTTTAGTTTAGGCTTAAGGTAGGGTTATCAAATTTATCCCGATAACGGCGGTAATTAATTTCTTAAAAAATGTATCACTTTAAAATATTTAACGTAATTAATGCATGCACTGCACAACCCACTCACGCATTGTCACGCTCAATCTGTAATGGCGCCATTTTACCTATATAGTGAGATAAAAGGCAACGTAAAATGAGTAGAGTGAATTTTGGCAGCCTTTGGAGCCTTTTTTTAATTGGCTAAAGCCTTACAATCCCTTTCCCTACGATTAGAAATATCATGGGAAGCAATGTGGGGAAGCAAGGTAGCAATTGATCTTTTTCTTAACACCTTATGTTATTTCCCAACGCAGAGAAGATATATCAATTGGTAGCACTACGCACAGTCATGGTTCCACTTCCCATTATGCATTTGGGCATGGCTACAGTATCATTTACTGAAAGCTCAACAAATACACTAGATGGCAATATTTAGTCACAACTTACAAAGTCACAAGTCTTTCTATCCGTGGATCCCTCTCACAGAAAGAATGTTAATAATGTAAATGCCATCTTGAGGATTAATTGTCATAATAAACAAATACAGTACTTATGTACTGTATGTTGAATGTATATATTCGTCCGAGTTTTATTCATTTTTTTCTTAATGCACTGCCAAAATGTATACGATCGGGAAAAAATATCGGGAATGATTGGAATTGAATCGGGAGCAAAAAAAAAGCAATCAGATCGGGAAATATCGGGATCAGCAAATACTCAAACTAAAACGATCGGGAGCAAAAAAACATGATCGGAACAACCCTTATTATAAAGGGCTTTTATCAGCGGATATTATCAGCTACTTATTAATATCGGACAAATCTAGAAACAAACAGACTCAAAATAAAATAAAAAGAAGTAGCTCCTCCCATTAATTAACAATGGTAACAGCCACTATGCACAACAGAAATAGACTGAACTGTGTCCTAATATTTTTTTTTTAATATAGCCATATAGAATGAGAACATACTGTATGTATATAATGTAAACTGGCAGTTCATGTAGTTACCACCCACATATGCTCTCATTTAAAATACACTCAATAGATGGATCATCAATGTCCATGGAAACCTCACCAGTCAAAAAACACTAACGAAACCTCCTGGATAAACCCACATATGCTGCTTCCCACTGGAGAAGGTTTGCACTGCCAGACAGGGTTTCGATACGTGTGATGATGACAATGATGATGCAGACTTGATTTGGTAGCCAATTATCATTAAAAAAAAAAGAATAAATATAAATCATTCCTTATGATTTGCAGCTGCTTTTACATTTACGACATGCACATGGGCCGCATTATCAAAACACTTAATCTAAAGGTGACTAAATGCCGTTTATGAGATGACACCCACGCCTTCCCACCAAACATATGCTTGCAGCCAAACAGATTAGCACCAAACACAACTGGGCCCTGCCTGTGACTGTGTAAAGACATCGCAAATTCGCAACCACACAGATGCAAACTTTCGGGGGGTACTTGGAAGCCCGAGTCAAGTATGACGTCGCCGACAGAGAGCGGTTTGACATAGCGAGGCGATGCAGGAGAGGATCATGACACCACCACTTATTCCAGTGGGGATTTGAGCTCTCACACACACATGCAAAACTTTCTTGGTCGGAGATTAAGAGCAAAACACTTGATGGATGGCCAGAACTCGCTTTTTGACAACGGCTTTTTCCAACCAGACATTGAAACTAAATGAAACCCAACTGCAGCTGTTAGCAAAGTGACGTTGCCTCGCTGCAGGGGCTAAGAGCAGGCCAAAAAACAGTAAGTGCTTGCCTCGTTAAAATTAAAATCTCGTAAAATTAGAAAAAAAAACTTTGAATTTCCACGACAGAACCACCAACGAACTTCTCGTAAAAAGAAATAAGTCATTCTTGTTCGCTTGTATGTGTCATTCACCTCATTGCCCTCTTGCTGCTCCGCTGACCCCGGCGTCACCCTTTGCAGTATATGTGGTCGCCCATAGCAACCGCGACATCCCTTCCATACAAACCAGTCTCATTGTGTTGGCTCCCACTTTCTTACACACTAAACGTCCCCTTCGCTTGAATGCGGTCGCAAAGATGACTATGAATAGAACTCAGCCGTAGCGGCAGTTTGTGCGATCGGCGACATGCGCTCTTGCAGTCAATGGCGATGAATGGCTTTTTCGACTTAGTTTCATGCAAGTCAGGAATAATTACCGACAAAATATCTTTGATTGACCACCGAAAAAATTGTGACTGGATGGAAGACACCTGCCCTGTCCTATTTGACTGTTCTGAACTCCTGTTTTCACTCGAGTATAGTTTTGAGCAGAATGAATTTGAAGTGTCGGCATTGACATCCAATATCACTCAAAAAAAATGGTCGAAATCAACTTCATTAGTAGAACCGATAGATGTTAATGTAATACACGGCCTTAATTGAAGGACTGAAGGATTAAAAAGTCAGACCATACAATGTGTTACTCTATATAGGGCCTGAACGATATTGGAAAAAACTACCATTGCGATTTTTGGGGAAGTTGTGATATATTGTGATATCAAAACTAGAGGTGCACGATAATTATCGGTCCGATAATAGGAATTATGACGTCATCCCAATAACTCCAATAACATTATATATTATCGGGCCTATTAAGAATATTTTTGGCACGGTGTCAGATTGGGATGTGAGCGTTTGTTTCCACTCTTGTTTTGCCAGTATGCAAAGTTTTGTTAGCGTTCTAGAGGGTGTATTTTTCCTTCAGTAAGTTATAAACCTTACTATGGCAATTGGCAAATGTTTGCATTTTACAGTGTTATGTTTACAAGTTCTTGAGAGGTCTTTTGGTTATTGATTGGCTTGCTGATCTATAATTGCCATGTTAAGAAAGTTGTTTCATGGACCAAGACGACAAAAGTCTCCTCTCCTGTTGAACCAAATGTTTTATCTGCTGACAAAGCACAACCCTGTTGAGTTTATGTTTGTTTTAGATCAGTGCTCATTGTACAGGGGAAGTCAATGATATTGACTACTGATTGTGATTGACTCAAATTATATTTATTTGAAAAAATTAACATGAGCACTTTTTTGAAGTCAAAACTGCTCTCGTCTTTGTTTTGTTCATTAAAATAATGTTCATGTCATCATGAAAATTCTGGTTTGGTCAAAGGCAAATCTATGCTGAATAAACCACTAGTATTTTTTACCTACAGGTGTTCAAAAACTCAGGTAAATATACATTGAAAAATTATATATTTATATTATCGGTTATCGTATCGGTATCGGCCTTGAGGAGCAGGAAGTTATCGATATCGGTATCGGTGTCAAAAAATGGATATCGTGCACCTCTAAATAAAACTAGAACACTTTTCACCAGTAAACTTGAATAGCTCTTTTTGGGATAGGCCTGAACGACATTAGAAAAAATTAACATTGCAATATACGGAAATTGCCAAGGCTCCACACTTACTTTTTGCATTGGTTGCACTGGTTGCACATAACTTTTTTTAAGGTGCACCAGCACAAAATGTACTTTTAATCACTCTCCATAACATTCATTTAATTATTTCCTTTATTCATCTTCTGAACCGCTTATACCTACGAGGGTTGCGGGGTTGTTGGAGCTTATCACAGCTAATTACAAGCACAAGACAGGGTACATCCTCAACAGGTTGCCAGCCAGTCGTAGGGCACATATAGACACACAACCATTCATGCATACACACACATCTGCGGACTATTTGGAGCGTTCAATCTGCATACCATGCACGATTTTTTGGGATGTGGCAAGAACCCGGAGAAAGCCCACGCAGGCATGGGAAGAACATGCAAACTCCACACAGGAAGGCCGGAGCCGGAATTGCACCCACTATCCCAGAACTGTGAGGTGGACGTGCTAACCACTGTCAAGGGTTTCCCATAGGATTTTTTTAAGCTATGGTGGTGGGCTGCTTCACCTTGTTGTTTCACAGCAAAATTGCGTCATATCATGACAATGAGATTTTTTTTTTCACATTTTTTCCCAAGTAGAACCGTAACAAAGATCTATTTGAAATATTTCATTAGCCAGGCTAATGTCGTACCTCTCTGGTACGGTACATGTACGTAAAATGCGTAGCTGATTACAGCTACATTACTCTATGAAATTATAAGACTTTTTTTTCTCGTAGCAATAGTACGAATTACATCTCATAAACCTTATTTTCTCAATTATTTGGCCCTGATTAGGAATGAGCTCGATGACAAGCTAAATGTGTTGAAATCCATCTCCTCCTTCAAAACGATGCTAAAAAAAATGATCCTCTTCTGGGAAGTATTTCTTTTTGTGTGTGTGGTGGGGGGGGGGGGGGGGGGGGTGAGTGTATTTAGTGTATGAGAAGACAATAATATGCGGCAATTCATCCTTTCTGCTCTTCTTATAATTTTTCTTATGATTGTATTAATGTAAGCAGGCTCCTGGTTATAAGCTATGAGTAGCTTCTTAAGGAGACCTGACTCACACATGATCCTTGCTCAGCATTATGAAATGATGTACACTTTGTGAATATGAATGTGTGTGTGAATTAATTGAAATTGTAATTAAGACCTACAACATTACCAAAACAATTTTAGTCCTTCTGTTAACGGACCCATTTCAAGGAGTAGGGGGAAATTCTAATAGCTGTGTAAAGAGTTTTACTAGTTTCGGTGAGAAGGTAATTTTTTTTTTTTTGCTCATGAACTACATTTCCACATAAACACACATCGAGGTACCATTTAGCTTAGCAAGGATAGGTATTAACTTCAATTTCCGAGTGTCCCAGAGCTCCCGAAACTTGGAAAAAAAGAACATTTATCAAGGTTTCATCTGCCGTAGTTGAGTATATCTGTCTGCCACAGCCTGATAGCACAGATATAAGTACACCTGCCCCTCTGCTATTGGATGCATTGTTGACATTAGTGCGGCGGCGCTGTGACAATAGAGCAAGGCTCTATTTTGGGCCCCGCCTCTCGGCGCAAATTCATTCAAACTTGCCGTTCCGTCCAAAACGGCCGTCCACCGCTCACTTTCATCGAAAAGTCCAATGCAAAATATTGTAATGCCCCGGACGGCCGGACAAAGGAGAAGAGTCGGTATTGGCTTACCCACTTTATTGTAGCAAAAATAAGAAAGAAAAACTATAACATAACAACAGCTGGCTGCCGCGACATGCGATCGCTATCCCACGCTATCTCGCCCGTTCTCTCATTCTTGCTACTCGCTTACGTCACAGCTCCCCGGTCCGATCGCCTCTAAAGGGGGTAGCACTTAGTTACGGACATTACAATGCACAATGAATAGGTTGCCATTGAACCCTTCACACTAGGCTGCCGCTAGTTTGAAATGGCCTTAAAAAAAATAATAATAATAACTCATTTGCAAGGCATGGCATTATTTTGGTGTGGCAGTGCACCACAATCTTTTGTTTAAAGGGGAAACCCTGCTGTCCCAATGTGCCGCCTTCATAATGTGAATTATTTCAAAAAAATAAAATAAAATGCTTGTAGGCTTCATTGAGCAAGTCTACACAAATTCACTCACGCTTTGACGCTCACTCTGCAGAGAACAGCCTCTGACTTACACAATGAATGAGTTGGCACGGCCGCTCCAGGATTAGGCTACAAGTTTAAAAAGGACTAACACATTAGTGCCTTTGATTTAGTCCTGCAACGATTAATCGATTAACTCAAGTATTCGATTAGAAAAAACATACTCTAATTAAATTTTGCTACTTCGAGTATTCATTTAATTAAAGTTGCGTTGTAATGGTTTGTTTTGAAAGTGTTTGCATTTAGCTTTATTGATTTGGGTGGATACACTGCCCTCTAGTCTGCCTCATTTCACATGGCTGAATCCAGCTGCACCCTGTTAAGACCAACCTAAGATAAGTTTCTGTTTGCGCTAAAGTTTTTTTTTTTAATACATTCGTATTTTAGTTTACAGTTAGCACTGTAAAAAAAATAGTTGGCTAGCGGACTTTTGTTATGTAAGTTAGCTAATTGTTCTTTTGTTGTACATAGATCCTTATTTATTTTTTTCATACCGTTCGAGGCACAGCTCAGGTATTTTTAATTTTTTATGTTCATTATCCGATTACTCGATTATTCGAACTAAATAGTTTATCGATTATTCGACTACTAAAATAATCGGTAGCTGCAGCCCTACTTTGATCGTAGAGCTACTGAGGCTCCTCAAGCCAGATATAAGCTACAAACCTGTCAATCATCTTTAACGTTAAATACCAAACGGCAGCTGCACTGGTGACCCTGGTGAGAGGATGTGATGCTGTACGAGCATGAAGCTGAATAACATGAATATATTTTTTCAACTAAAAACTCGATCCTTTTCACCCGATTCCGATCCTCTGAAAAATGACGCGAACGGCCCAATTTCTAAACACGTGATCAGATCGGGGACTCCCCAAATCAATAATGCCGTTTAATCCAGGCTTGCTGTATTTAAAAGTGATCTAAGCTCCAGGATCTGCACAGTTGGTGCTTTATTTAGGTAAAACAATAGTTAACATTAAAAAAAAAAAAAAAAAAACAGTTGCAAGTGTTGCGATGTGACTATTGCATATGCGCACATTGCGATGACGATGTTCAAATGAAATATTGTGCAGGCTTACTATACAGTGTTATTTTTAGTAAAGCCATGTTCATAAAAACTGGGTTTTTAACTATAATTGATTACAATTAAACACAAAAAGGCGTAACAGTGCATCCATATCAGCAACACTTACGAGCTTAAACAGCATAAAAACATTGGTGGATTGCTCATTAACCTCCCCCCGAGTCAAAAACGCGAGGTATGAAGCAGCTCCCTTGTATACTACCTAAAACCACAATAAAAACTCATCCGTTCTATCTCTGAATGAACTGAATTTTTGATCAAGAGAGGATGGGAACTCCGCTTCCGTTCTGAGTGACTAAGAGTGGAAACCCACATTCCGCTGACATCTTTGCCAACGTGACCTGACAAGCATAACAAAAAAAAAGGTGGGGGGGCATCCATATAAGCGAGAGGGTCTTACATCACTGTGTCGTGTGGCCTTGAGACAAAGTGGGCGGCCGACGTCACGACAGACGTTATTGCGCAGCTACCTTCTCCGCGTCACATGGAACATTGTGTGAGCCGCTCTGACACAGCTTCAGCTCCCAGGCATGAATCTTACAGAGGAATGCACTCCAAAAAATCATGTCTGGGACACATTTTAACTTTGATGGAGGACTTCTTCCACCCCCCACCCTAAGAGCAGGAAATGTTTAATTTTAGGGCTGAATGGGATGCTCTCGCTCCACTCACAATGGACAGATGCATGCACTTCTCAAAAGTATCCCTGCATAAAAAGACGCTACAGTTGATGCCTTGATAAGGATGAATCTGACGTGAGTTTTTGGAGTAAATTTGTGCTGATTTTCACGCACGAACTTGATATCCGACCATGTGAACTCAAATCAATGCTCTTCACAATGAACAGAAGTTTGGCAAACAGCAAAGACTTCATCAAAAACACAGAAATCAAGTTGTTCAATGGCACTCCTAGTTGATATTTACTGTCAAACCAAACGTAAGACCAAAAGATCATGTATTACAAGACCTTGTCATATTAATGCTAATGTAACAAAACAGAAGTGACACGCTAAAATCAGCACTGACAGCGAGGGATATTTGAACCTGGTGTAAATTAACCTCTGGGTACCTCAAGATATGATACGATTTGCCATACAAAGCTCACGATAACGATCTCATGATAAGGCGATACAATCATTATCGATACATTGGTCAGGAAATCATTCTACTAAACAACTAATAAACAGAAAAACACAATATCTTCATCCTTCTGCTGTAAGTTTATCACTAGTAGATGTCCAACCCATTTCAACTGGGAGGGTGGCAGTGAATTAACCCCTCCTACTTCAAACAGCCCCTCCCACTTCTATGGCAGTGGCAGCCAATGCCAGGCAACGAGGTAATTTTGGGCCTAATCTGTTGATTTTCAGTCATGTCCTGTTGATTCTGGGGCATTTCAGGGTCACTTCCTGTTGATTTTGGGCTACAGAACAGGAAATGACCTGGATATGAATAAGCAGTGACTCAAACTCAACAGGAAGCGACCTGTAGATACCTTAAAATGAACAGAAAGTGACCTGTAAATGCCCCAAAAATCAGAGAGAGTGACTGAATGCTCTGGTTTTGAATGAAACTCGCCTTTCCCGGTCTTAATGGATTAGGCGTCGAGCACCGTCAATGGCAGCTAAAGAGTAAACAGAGACACTATTATGACGACATTTTGGTAGCAACTTGTTGGTTCCTTTTTTTTTTTTTTTTTTTTTCCCAAACAGTGACACCTTTTGAAAATGATATCTCGATTCGTGGCATAAGCGTATCGATAACCTTTTGGGGATGAAAAGTATCACGATATATCACTATTTCAATATTTTGTCACTCCCCTAGTGTAAAATAATAATATACCACTCCTCACAGGCATGTATTTTTTGTCCTCTACTAACTCACTTGCTGCTATTGAGCTGATAGCGATCAAATTCAGTTGAACTTTGAGGGCTGGCATGTCAGTTCAAATGGATTCGACGTCCATTTGCAATAGCAGCGGATGAGTTAAAACTAGAGATGTCCCGATCGATCGGGTCCGATCACGTCATTTTCAAAGTATGGGAATCGGCCAAAAAAATATCGGACATGCCTTTTTTTAACATATATTTTTTTTTGATTAAATCGTTTTCTAATTGTATTTAACGTTACAGACATAATATGTTACATTCATCCAGAGTCTTTAGTTTAGGCTTAAGGTAGGGTTATCAAATTTATCCCGTTAACGGCTGCAATTAATTTTTTAAAAAATTCATCAAGTTAAAATATTTAACACAATTAACGCATGCGCTGCACGACCCACTCACGCATTGTCACGTTCAATCTGTAATGGCGCCGTTTTACCTATATATAGAGCTATAAGGCAGCGTAAAATGAGTAGATTGAATTTTGGCAGCCTTTGGAGCCTTTTTTTAATTGGCTAAAGCCTTACAATCCCTCTCCCTCCGATTAGAAATATCGTGGGAAGCAATGTAGGGAAGAAAGGTAGTAATTGATCTTTTTCTTAACACCCTATGTTATTTTCCAATGCAGAGAAGATATATCAATTGGTACCAGTACGCACAGTCATGGTTGCACTTCCCATCATGCATTTGGCCAGAACAGTTAAATGGCTACAGTATCATTTACTGAAAGCTCAACAAATACACTAGATGGCAATATTTAGTCACAATATACAAAGTCACATTTATCCTTTAAGAATTACAAGTCTTTCTATCCGTGGATCCCTCTGACAGAAAAAATGTTAATAATGTAAATGCCATCTTGAGGATTTATTGTCATAATAAACATATACAGTACTTATGTACTGTATGTTAAATGTACTGTATATATTCGTCCGAGTTTTAGTCATTTTTTTCTTAATGCGATGCCAAAATGTATATGATCGGGAAAAATTATCGGGAATGATTGGAATTGAATCGGGAGCAAAAAAAAAGCAATTGGATCGGGAAATATCGGGATCGGCAGATACTCAAACTAAAACGATCGGGATCGGATCGGGAACAAAGAAAAATGATTGGAACAACCCTAGTTAAAACGACTCCTATTACCACATCTAACAAGTCATTTTAAGTATTGAAGTCTTCTTCATTTGTCCCTGCTACATTGTATTACACCCCCCTCTGGTGGCGTGAAGAGGCACAACAGAAGGAGCGGCATAATGAATTCCACTGCAGCATTAAATCGTTACTTAATTTAAATAATCAAAGAGCTTCTGCATTAAGTTTAATTACGTTCAAACTTTTTTCAATTTTATAGAGAACAATATTAAAGAGAGTGGTTTTCTTTATTCAAAAACTTGTGACTTGATTGACTTCATTCATATCAGTTTGTGAAGATAATTTGAGCTACAATATGAGGTTTTGCACATAAGTGGAGTTTAAGGAAAGGGCAGGGGGACCAGCCCCCCAACCCCCGGTGGCCGAAAAGTGTCATTGCATGTAATTGACTTTCCTATATATGATTTTAAGATTAAGAGTTTTCTGGTCAAATATTGTCTTTAAAAGTTGTAAAGATATGAATGAAATTACCACAAAAAAGATATTTTTATAATTGGTCAAAATTATTTTTCGAACAAATCATGTGACTAGCACCTTAGACGGCCATATGCTTTGCTTAGCCAAAACCACCAAGGACCGAAGAGGCAAGATAGATTTATGTCATTTTTTTCAAACCTAAGCTTTCAAAAGCGACAACAACTACTAAGCAAGAACAAAGAATTGAAAATGTGGACCATGAAACGCCAGAGAGCACTGTCAAAATGGTGAGTGGAGTTTCAATTTGCCCCACTAAAGACTCTAATTGTACATCAGAGCCAAGACCGGTCTCTTGCCAATGTAGTTACCCCCATCAAAAATTGTGTCCCCTGGCCGTTGGAGCGCACACACAAACATACCGTAATTTCCCGAATATAACACACACTTTTTTCCCCCAAAATCAACTTGTACTAAAATCATGGTGCGCATTATGAACGGGTATATAAAGACCGATTTTTTTTCATTGACACTACCATGTTGTGTTGAAGAAACGTATGCGGCGATCCGTTGCCGACCATTACGGTACGTGACGTCACCATTTTGTTTCGGTCATAGCGAGCTAGGGAAGGAGTCAGAGGCGGAGTATCCAACAACGGAGCTAATCCACGTTGCTTTATTGACATTTAGGCTGCAACAAAATACGGTTGCAATGTCTGTCTCACATGCTACCCGCGGAATATAACTATCTTTCCGGCTGTTCCCTCAACAAAATACCTCCCCCCGGGAACTATACAACGTGCCAACATAAGTTCCGCCGGTAAATTCACTGTATAACACTGTAATACTTCCCTCTGATTGGTCGAATGGTTCCGTCTGTGTTAAATTCTGCTTTTTTCACTCTTCATAAACCACAGAATTTAGTTTCTTGAACTCATTTGAGTCAACGTTTATTGCAGCTCCGCAACTCGGACCTTAACAAATGTAACACAACACAGACTTTCTGTGTCCGTCAACTATATCTGTCCCTCGGGAAACTCAAACCCAAATAACAACAGTTCCTCTTGTTAGTCTACAGCGATGCACGCTTTCGGTTTTCCTTCAAAAGAAAAGCCACATCTGTTTTGTTCTCTCCTGGATTCTGGTAAGTTGGAGAAGTTGTCAAATTATATTATCATAATACATATTATTATTATACATATTGTCAGTTTACGGTAATGTTTTGAACTACCAATGTGCTATGTTTGTGCTGTGTTTCACCAGTCAGTAAAATGACATTTCTGTATCTGTACACGAGCTCTGTTTTCTTGTATTCTTCTATTTATAGAATATTTTACAATAATTTCCCCTAGATTTAAAAGTAAATTTGGGGTGCGCGTTATTCTCGGGCGCGCCTTATATTCGGAAATTACGGTAAGTTATGAGGTATGTCGACTTAGAAAATTAATTGAAGCAAGAAAAGAACAATGGTGATATATAGGGTGTTCCAAAATGTTTGACCCCATTTCGTAGGCCAATAATTTTGACAATTTACGTTGGAATGACCTAAAATTTTCATAGCTTGTGTCGAAACGTTTCACGTTTTTATTAGGGCTGTCAAAATTATCGTGTTAACGGGCGTTAATTAATTTTTTAAATTAATCACGTTAAAATATTAGACGCAATTAACGCAGATGCCTCACTCAGACAGATTTAAATGACGGTACAGTGAAACGCTCACTTGTTTATTGTGTTTTACGGAGTTTTGCCGCCCTCTGCTGGCGCTTGGGTGCGACTGATTTTATAGGCTTCAGCACCCATGAGCATTGTGTAAGTAATTATTGACATCAACAATGGCGGGCTACTAGTTTATTTTTTGATTGAAAATTTTACAAATTTTATTAAAACGAAAACATTAAGAGGGGTTTTAATATAAAATTTCGATAACTTGTACTAACATTTTTCTTTTAAGAACTACAAGTCTTTCTATCCATGGATCGCTTTAACAGAATGTTAATAATGTTAATGCCATCTTGTTGATTTATTGTTATAATAAACAAATACAGTCCTTATGTACCGTATGTTGAATGTATATATCCATCTTGTGTCTTATCTTTTCCTTCCAACAATAATTTACAGAAAAATATGGCATATTTTATAGATGGTTTGAATTGCGATTAATTGCGATTAATTACGATTAATTAATTTTTAAGCTGTAATTAACTCGATTAAAAATTTTAATCGTTTGACAGTCCTAGTTTTTATGTGTAACGTTAGGCATTTCTATGTTTTCAGGTTAAGAAATGCCGGCCACATAAAAGAAAAAGCATTTTGCGTGTAAGAGTATTGCTAGACTCGGTCACCGAAGACAGTGCAGCGTGCCTTTTTCACAAATTTTGCAAAGAAGGCACCAGAACTGAAACAGAATTACAGCTGCACTGAAAACTGTTACCGAAGACCTGCTATAGCGAGTTTGGCACAAGCTCGAATACCGACTCAACGTGTGCAGAGTCACAGGCCGCGCTCATATTGAACATTTATGAAAATCTCTCATAGAACCAACAAATATTTGTACTTTTCTTTGTAAATTTACCGTAACCAATAAAACCTATGACTTTCAACATAAAATGTATTTAGTTTCATTAAGATCCATAAAGTAGTTTCCGAGATATGGGCATTTAGAATGGGTTCAACCATTTTGGAACACCCTGTTTTTTGGACATTGACGTTTATTAAACTGGAGAAACTCCATACAGGACTTGAATTACAGTAATAACAGTTATAGGTCATCCTAAGTGTAAAACAGTGAAACATTAACTTTTTTTACGTTCAGTACGTTATACGACAGAAAAAAAAGATTTATTTATGGATGGACCATGTTTTAAAACCTTGTAGATAACTACATCACCAAAACACGGAAATTAAGCAAATCAGTGCAGCCCAGTGGCTCCGCCCAGGGAATACAGTTTTTACGGGGGTAACTACATTGGCACGACACCGCCAGGCGTACCATATTCAATGGATGACGATCTTGGCGAAAAGTATAGCTGTCCTAAGCAGCCTGATTTAGAATTCCCCTCAAGAATGATGGGAAAGAAAAAAAAAAAAAAAACGCTCATTTTCAACTTATAAATATTCTTTTAAGTTAATTTTATTGTTGACACTGCGTTTCGGGGTCTTTAACATGTTGTGCCCTCCCCCCTGCCCCAAAAGTCAAACTCCCCCTATGGTTTTGCATCACAAATGTTTTCACAGAATAAACTAAAATCGCATTGCAAGCTCCCACTGTATTAATATGGATATTTCAATAATATCCTAACTTGTGTCTCTCAACTCAGATATTTATATTGCATTAAAAAGAACAACCACAACAACAGCTGTATAAAAAGCATACAGCTCCAGGTTTGAATGTACGACAATGTCACGTATTGTAATTTGGAAGTAAAGCAAGGTTATACAGTATAATGAAATCAAACTAGCACAAGTTAAAATTCATCACTTGTGTCGATGGTCCATCGCATTTTCAAGCGACAGCTAAAACTCCAGCCACAGAAATGGACCAAGGTTTTAAGCTGTATGCGTCATCATAGATGTGACTACTAAGGTACTGTCCATTTTACTTACATTGCCATCATAATTTGCGTTTACAAAGCACAAAATACTTTATACTAAAACTACTAAGTATGAATGCTGAAGTCTATAGATGACAAACAACAAGCAGCTTATCTTAGTTGACACAATTAGATAGAAAAACATGTTCCTCTCTACTGTTGTGCTTCTGCAAGATAGCGATCACGATCTCACCACATCAGTTTAAACTACATCATTTCATCAGCCTGGAGTTATCGCTGCACACAAAGTCTGCCAACCAGTTTTCATGGGTTACAATACGTTCTGCATAAGGTCCAATAGGGCAGTGTTTCTCAACCAGTGTGCCATGAGAAATCGCCAGGTGTGCCACGAGAAATGATCCAATATCGCTTTTTTAAAATTAATTTATAACGCTATGAGGGTAGCCCCTGGCAGTAATTTGAACGACAATCAGCCACAGGTGCAGGCAAGCAAGTTATTGCTCGTGTCCCGTTCAAGAACTGCTCGGATTTCTAGCCATCAGCCACCTTGCTGTCCACAACAATGTGTTGGAATAAAACGCAGAGGGAGCATTGACTGTCCTATGGATAAAGGATACTTTTGTGTATATCGACACTTGACGAGTCTAATCAAATGATGTACAGTAGACGTGCTGGGGTCCACATTGTCGCGGACAGCAAGATGGCTGATGGCTATAAAATTCCGAGAAGTTCTTGATTGCAAGACGAGCAATTGCCTCGCTCCCTCGTACGCAGCCAAGAATGAATCTGACACACACGGATAGGTTTTTAAGAAAGACAACTTTGAAATCCAAACTGAACCCTGCACAAGATTCTGACTGAGATGAAGGCCCTAGTATGAGTCATGCTATAAAAAAATAAATAAAGATTTTTTTTTTTTTTTAAGCGAAGACTCAAACGCAAAGCAATACAGTGAAAGCTATGTTTCGTTCAGATATACTTTCACCGGGGATGAGATGAAACCTACCTCATTATTTTTAACATTCCATCCATAACACTGAGTATGTATAAATATTGAGGAATTATACCGTATTGGCCCGAATACAAGACGGCCCAGATTATAAGATGACCCCCTCTTTTTCAAGACTCAAGTATGTAAAAAGACTTTTTGAACACCAAATTAATTTTTATCCAGAAAATAATTACAGTACATCTGATACAAATGATTATAACCAGGGGTGCACATAAGTGGTCCGCATGCGCGCATGCGTACTGGACGTAGACAAACGCGCTGGCCCTCAACGGCTTCCATACGCTTTTGCGTACCAATGGCTGACCACTGTATTTGCGGCGGACATGAGAAAATAACTTCTCAAAATGTCGAAGAGGCAGGCCACACTGAGTAATTACTTCCGTATTCCCCCACCCCCGTCTAAAGACAGACAGACGACAGAGACGTCACCGGAGCTACCGAAAAAAAGGACTTTTGCTGAAAAGTGGCTACAGGAGGCATCATGGCTAGAAGCAAATGATGCTCGCACGGAAATGCGGTACAAAATGTGCCGTGAGAATCCCAATGTTGCCGATAAGAGCAGCGCATTTTATGTAGGGTCAAAGAATTTCAGCCATCCAAACTTTGAAAAGCACGAAAAAAACAGAGAGCATGTGGGAATTAAGCAAACTATCGATGTCAAACAGGACCCCACTCGCCCTATGGACAAGTGGCGGAATAGGGCGGAATAAAGGTAATGAACAGCGACATGCACTGACAAACGTGTTTTTGCTCGCATTTTACAAAGCTAAACATGCACGTTCAATGAGGTCTTATGAGGAGGACATCCCACTTTTAAAAAGGCTTGGAGTTAATGTGGGAGCCGCATAATGCCCTTTATTTTGAAATGGTGCTTTACATTTCACTTCAAAGTAATGGCAATTTTGTTGTGCCAGTTGATGTTAATCAAGCATTAATTGTAAATATAATTAATTAAAGTTAATTGGCTCTAAGTAAAGCTTGTCATAAATTTATCGCATCAGGCGGGTCGGCTCTCAAGCTGAATGAGGACCAGGTCACATCTCCAGGTCCTCCTCTGAGAACCTGGGCAAAAAAATTATGTGCACCCCTGATTATAACAATATATTTGATGAGATATTTGCCTCATTCAAATCTTAATACCTGAATATTTAAATATGTAAACTAAAGTGCAATAACATTTGTAAATGAATGGCTTCTGGTTTTTGAAATGTATATAAACCAATCTAGTGTGATAAAATAACAAAATTGCAATCACTGCATTAACCATCAAAGTGAAGTCTAACTGTAACTGTCGTCTTGAAACAAATCTGAATAAGGAAAAACATTGCAATAAAATAATGCAAACTGGTTAAACTTGAGAGTAGCTGAGATCTATCATGACAGAACATTGCTTCAATGGTATCTGGCGCCAGCTAGCGTCGTGAATGAATATAATGCCTAGACCCTGAATATAAGACGACCCCCACTTTTTCAGTCTTATTTCAATGCAAAAAACACTTATATTCTGGCCAATACGGTATTATGATTAAATATACTGTACAGAAAGTCACTTTGGAACATTTTTAGTTTGTGTTGTGCCGCAAATTTTTTTCCAATGTTAAAATGTGCCTTGTCTCAGATAAGGTTGTAAAACACTGCATTAGGGTCACAGGTGAACTGGAACCGATCCCAGCTAACTGACAGAAGAATGGCAGCAAAACTGCAGCACTTATGGACAATTTGGAATTTTCAATAAACCGTTCATGCTTTTCAATAAATAAATAAATTAGGGCTGTCAAACAAATAACATTTTTAATCAAGTTCATCACAGCTTAAAAATTAATTAAACGTAATTAATTGCAATTCAAACCATTTCAAAAATATGCCATATTTTTCTGTAAATGGAAATGGAATGGAAAGATAAGACACAAGACGGATATATACATTCAACATACTGTACATAAGTACTGTATTTGTTTATTATAACAAATCCACAAGATGGCATTAACATTATTAACATACCTTCTAGACTTGTAGTTCTTAAAAGATAAATGTTAGTACAAGTTATAGTAATTTTATATTAAAACCCCTCATAATGTTTTCTCCTGAATAAAATTTGTAAAATGTTCAATCAAAAAATTAACTATTAGCTCGCCATTGTTGACGTCAGCGAGCTGATTGAAATACACCACAAGGTGTCAATGGCGAGTATTAAATTACTTAGAAATCAAGCCAATGAGTGCGTTTTGTCCCTCGACTGACGCTGTAGCTCCCTGTTTGTTTTTTTAGACTGGGTCTATTGTGATTCACGTTCATTTGAGTGCTGCCTTCACAACGTACGAGACCTCTGATAGTTTGTATATTGTGACTAAATATTGCCATCCAGTGTATGGTTGAGCTAAACGAGAGCTAAACGAAATCTTTGAATAGAGTTTGACCAAAGTCTAAGTTTAATGTGTATTTTGCATAGCTATTTTGATTGGGAATACCAGTTCTCTGCATTGTTTTTTAACTGTGTGAGAATAGGGCCTCATTAACACAGATTGAAGTGCTTTTCTTTTTGTGAACATTATTTTTTTTTTGAGAGGTATAGGAATATTATTTTTGTTGTGCTTTCACTAAATGATACATTTGTTTGTTGTGAAGGAGTTGCCAAAGCTTATGCCAATAAACGGCAAGATCCAATGAACGCCTGTGTCGACTCTCCTTTCTCTGCCTCTAAGCTCTCAATGTGCAAAAAAGGGCGTCATTTTAATCTGTTTGAGGGACTGCATGAGTGGGTCATTCCACGCATGCGTTAAATTCGTCAAATATTTTAACGTGATTATTTAAAAAAAATAATTATTGCCCATTGACGCGATAAATTTGACTGCACTAAAATAAATACATTGAAAGTGAGGTGGATTTAACCCACACAAGCACATAGGAGAATTTTGTAATGGTAGATTTGAACCTGAACCTGAGAACTGCAAGCCAGATGCGCTAACCACTATTCTACCCCAACAGGAAACTTGCATGATCCGAATAAACAATGCGTTTATGGCTTTAATGTGCAAGCCATGAATTGGGTTGTGTGTACGCTCTGAGCGAGCCCACTTTTAACTTGGAAAACCCCCCCAAAAGCCACACATCTATTTTAGCAGCAGGTTTGGGGTCTCCGGGCAGCAAAGGAAGCGGGCAGAAAGCAAGAAAGGAAGCAAAAGAGCGAAAGAATGGCTTAGTAATTACTTTGGAAGCCCGGATCCTGCAGGGATGATTGGTGTTTAATTAAAAGCCACGGGGCATTAGGGTGTCAATCAAGTGATGAATGGACTCACTGGGATGATGAGGTCATAAGATAACACTAATATACTTCCCCCCCTAAATTCTTGAGGGTGGTTCATTCGTGCTTGAACATCTCTGCCACTCTGTGGCCAAAATGAAGCCGGCATGCAGAAGTTTGTGAAAATTTGTTCCAGTGGTGTCTGATTGAGTGTGTTAAATTGGGAAGTTTTATAGTAGGAGCATGACAGAATATGACATAAATGGAAATTTGATGCGTGCAAAAGAGCTCATTAAGCGTCCGGCCAATTGGTGCCCACTTACAGGTAGCTGCCGCTGGTGAGGATGAGAAAGATCTGCGGATAGTAGACTGACAGCAGAACACTGCGCGACGAGAACAGGATCATGATGACATGGAGGAACGAAAGCGCCTTAAGCGCCTCAGACAGATGAGATATAAAATACACTTTCAAAGAAAAAAAATAATTGTTTAGAGAAAAAAAAAACTCCTTCTCTGCTTTTAATTCCCAGTTTTCTCTTAAAAAATAAAAATAAAAAATCCAGCTCTTGAGTCACGCCGCTCCGAGCTGCAGTGGCCGTATATGCGAGGCCGGGGCCGGGATGGGCTCTGACATATCTCCGCGGCAGTGACGGTGGTGGTGGGTGAGATGCGTTCAGGGACCTCGCATGGCAGAAAAGTGCCTGTGCGCGCTCGGCTCCGCAGTCGCGGCTGCCATTGGGCGGCCGGTGACGACTGCAGTCCGCCCACTTTGCCACGGCGGGACAATAGGAAGCGGTGGGGTGGGAGGTGGGGGGCTGACACTGATCCGAGGTTTCATTCATCATCAACCCACCGCACTTCTCTCCCTCTATCTGCCCCGCGCACCTCCCTCCCAAACATCAACAAACACCGTCATCGCAGCTTCCCTGCGCGCAAAAAAGTGGGGTAGGGATGGGGGGATCAGCACATTTTTTTGGCAGGATGAGTCAGTCGGCATCCACAAGTTGGTGTTATATGCAAGCTTTCGGCTGGAATACGACGAATATTCCCATATCACCACTGTCTAGGGTTCTAAAATAGCACCAAGTTGCACTATCCTGCACAGAAATCCTGGTTGAAAGAGCCTCTATATTAGGGGTGGGAAAAGTATAGCCTGTGGGAAATATACAGGGGACTTTGTTTTGTAACCCGGCCACTTTAGCTGTTAAATTATCAAGAGTCCTATATATTTATTGTAAATTTCCCCACGTTTTTCTAATTAGAATGTATGTTTTGTTGTAAATAATCACATTGGATACAAAAAAAGTTGAAAAATTTTACATTTTCCTTTCAAACGTTTTCAGTATTGAATTAATTGCTGTTAATTGAAGTTTAAATGAAAAATGTTTTTTTGTTTGTTTTTGTTTTGTTTTTGGAACGAATTGTGTAAAATTTAGACATTAGGCTACATTAGGCTACGCATGATGCCCACCAGCATACCGCACGAATGCTATTTTTAGACCATGATGTTGCATCGTAAAGCGGAAGTGGAACATTATAGACATGCCCTCGCATACAAACCATTATATTTCTGCTAGTTTTCTCCAGTAATCTTTCAAAAACGAACATGCCGATCAAGCTGAAGCTGCTGATATGGAACTTGTAGAAACGACTCTAGACATTACAACATTTGAAGAATGTTTTCTTCATACGTTTCCCGAAACCAAAAACTAGGGGTGCACGATAGATTTTTGAAACCGATACCGATATCGATAACTTCCTGCTCCTCAAGGCCGATACCGATACAATAACCGATAATCTATATATCCTTTTTCAATGTATATTCACCTGAGTTTTTGAACACCTGTAGGTCAAAAATACTAGTGGTTGATTCAGCATAGATTTGCCTTTGACCGAACCAGAATTTTCATGATGACATGAACATTATTATAATGAACAAAACAAAGACAGTAACAAAGCTTTGCATACAGGAAAAACAGGAGTGGAAACAAACACATACATCCCAATCCGACACCGTGCCAAAAATATTATTAAAAGGGCCGATAATATATTATGTTATCGGGTTTATTGGGATGACGTCATAATTCCTATTATCGGACCGATAATTATCGTGCACCTCTACCAAAAACTGAAAAAATGTGAAGAATGTATCAACTTGCGCAGACATTTAACACCAGCAAGGTGAAGCCATTCACATTTTATATGCAGTAAACATTTTGTCGGGGGGCATGGTCCTTCAGAGGGTGACGAGGTAAGCCATTTTGACATTTTTTACAGATTTTTAGCGTGGTGTTTTGCCGTGCTGCTTCTGTCTGACAATGAATGACCTGAAAAAATTCAAATGGAATCCAGTGAATTTGGCACCAGGGACATCATTTTCGGACAGAATTGGTAGGTTTAGCTCTGTGAAAATCTCCTTCGTACACTATTTCCATTCATTTACTATTGGGAACAAACGGAAGTGTGTGTCCGCCTTAGCAACAGTTGCTAACGTCATGAATATTAATGAGCGGAAATGACGTGTTGCTTGCGGTACGTCATTTGGATTTTTTACTATAATTTTGTGTATCTGTTCATATTGCACAAACATGTGATTCGCAGAGTTTTTATTTTTTTCTTTGAAGCTTTTTTTTTTTTTTGAAGCAATTTCTGAGGATTTTATGTGACCACAGCCAACATATTTTTAGCCTGATAGCTTCTTGTGCGGTATCAAGAAACAAAAGCTATTATTTTGCACCTTTTTCCACTATTGCCCGTTCACGTCTGCTGTTTGTTTTGTCGAACATTGGTGACGTATTTCACTTGTTAATGACGTACAGTTCAGATGTAAGTGGTCATAGTGCGAAGGAATTGTATACATATTGGAATTATATTCACATATGACAAAGGCCTCGGTCAGAATTGGACAGTTCATACTGCATGAAAATGTCAGCATATGGGAAAAAAATCGACAAAAAAATTGACCTGCATTGTGAACGTAGTCTTAGTCCCATTAATTCAGACTCTAAAGCAATGACACTGACATACAAATCCATTTCAAAAAGCAAAAGTTTCGTCGATTCCAATTTCATTCAAAACATGATTCTTAGCAAACATGTATTTTTCATGGAAATAGTTACATCAAGTTAAAAAAAAATAACTTGGGCTATAGGTTAATGACACATATTTTGTCTAACAACATAACAATTCCAACGCATCCATCTCATTGGGAACTAAAACGAAACGAGGCTCTTAAGCATAAAAGTTTACACACCCTTGCAGGTACAATACACGGCAATCACAATTGCTATAATAATAATGCTGCTGAAGATGAACTTGTCATGCTGGATATGGACCCAGGCAAGAAAATAGAAATAGTTGGACAGATTTGTGCGTGCATGTGCGATTGTGTTGCTACGGGTCTGTCAGTCAACACCTGCAGGCTCCAGTCATCGTAAATGAAGAGGGTACAATGAAAGATTTAGTGAGAGTAAAGGGATGGAAGGAATGAACTAAATGGTCGGGCTTAGTAAACATAGTAAGCGCGCCACACACACATTCATAGTAGAAGTACACTGTCATGTGATATGAGCATCCGTCGAGCTTGAAGTGTGTTTCATGCTCCACTCCACAAGAGCTTCTCCTTATTCTCCCTACTTATATATTTATCCTATCTGGCTAGACGATCACCAGCAGCCACACCATTAGGAACACCTGCGCAAACAAACAATTGGAGGATGCTCTTCTAGCAAGATACTGTACAAAAATAAGCATGTACTTTGTACCATATCTTTCTATCAATCTGTATATTACAGCAATGTATCTATTTTGCAGTGCAAGGTACCAAAACTATTGAATTCAGCAGGTGTATTTTCACTAAAATATATTTAGAATTGACTGTTTTATAGGACTGAATGAATCACCAAAATCACTCTTTTGCACAAAATACATCCATAAACTACACAGTACAAAATGTGTAAAATGCACTCAATAATCTTGAATGATAATAAAGAATTTTATAATTTAACTGGAAACGGCCATTTCTGGAGAATTATGATGGGGCTTTGATGTGGTAGATACAGATCTATAAGGTCACCTCCTATTGATTTGGGGACATGTCCTGTTCCATGGCTATCAATGACATCGACTTACATGGGCAGTTGAAAGTCAATGGGCTGTAATGGTAAGTTTTTGGTCAAAAATCACAACCACACAGGTTTTTCTGCCATTGAAAATGAATGGGAAATTTGGACGTACATGGCCGTCAATGGCATGGACGTGCATGGCTGTCAATGGCATCAACTTACATGGGCGCCAGTTGAATGTCAATGGGCTGTCATGGTAAATGGTCAAAAATCGCAAGGACTTATGTTTTTCTTCCATTGAAAATGAATGGGAAATTTGGACGTACATGGCTGTCAATGGCATATCATTAAAAATTCATGGCGCATTTTGGGGGAACCATACATTTTTGCCAAATTCAGTATACAACATTTATGCCCCTTAACGTCCTGGATTTTTTTATGTGTAAATTATGTGATTTGGTCAAAAATTGTAGGATGTGATGCATTTTGTTTGTTTTTTTAAACTCGGGAAATTTCTGAGGGTCATTTGATAAATTCCCTGGGTCACGCAAATTTTGATATTTGAATAGGCTGTGCGGCGTGCCGAAGAAACACCATCCAAAAAAAAAAAAAAAAAAATGAATTGAGGAATGAGGAATGAATGAGGAATTTTATACTAATTTTACTATCTGGGCCTTAGCCTTGCAAAGCCCCGTCTAATAAGGGAAATTTAGTTAATCACACAGGATATATATTCATGCTATAGAATGTGCACATATAGGATTTAATCTAATTTTTATCTCGATGTAGGATTGCCTACATTTATTCCACAGTAGGTGCATTTCTAGGATTAAATCCCACTTTTCTGTATGATAAATCTCCACATTTTTGCACTTTTATTCAAAACATATATTACAGTTGATCACTGAGTTGATAACCTTCTGACTTAATCACACCTCCTTTTTGCCTAAATTTTTTTTTTATATTTCTGATTGCCATATTTTTTTCCCATCCATTCATCATATGTACTTTAATATGTACTTTCTTTCGCATGGAGACTTCTGCCCTTGAAGTGCATCAATCTACCCTATTATTAGCACATTGGTGTCAATTTTTCCTCCACTCAGTGATTCCCGACACTGTGAGTGTCTTCTTGTGTGTTCTTTTAAAGTGAGCGGAGGCGGTGAGGGGAGGGATGAGGAGAGTTAAAGCTAAACAGGTAAAAACTCAGTCTGGGCCAATGGAATGTGGAAATACAACTCTGGTGTGGTGCTATTAAAGAAAAAAAGGTATGCATGGCTGCAGACAGCAACTTGAATGGGTGGGAATGACACCTAAAAAGCACTGGTTGAAGCTTTGTAATCAATGTGCATTTAAATGTTGATAAGCAGCTATGAATAAAATGTGCAATCACTGATATATTAGGATAAGTAAAACTCACCCAAGTCTGAGGTAGATGATGCCCAAACACAGGAACACGGGGTAGAAGGTCCAGGTTCGGAGGGGTTTGTGCATGGTCGTTGCCACTCCGTCTGTGGGCCATGCACTGGACGTACTAGATGCGTAACCACAAAGCGACCCACAAAAGGCCTCCTAACTCTAGCCGAATTAACTATCCCTTCCACATGCACGCATGGCGACTCTTTTCCGCGGCACCCAGCTCGTGTGGAACCGTCCCCAGGGTGCAGTCCATGGTCCGGTCCGAAAAAGCAGCAGGTGAGATGATCTGAGCCAAAAATAAAAAAGAATGGAGGACTTTTTTTGCGTCCAGGCCTCTCTGCTTGATTATTCCTTGAGCACCTTTCTTTAAATTAACTCCATAGTGTCCCGCTGCCAAACAGGTAAGGAAAGCCTTGCGGGAGAGGTTTACGCCTTCTTCTCCTCCTCCTCCGCCTTCCTCCTTCCACGCGTGGATATGCAGATGATATTGGGGCCGGGCTTTCCTTCCACGCTCGCCGTGTTGCAACAAAACAAAGCGATGATGCGAAATGATGCCTTTTATATACTCACAAAAAGAGAGGGGGGCTTTTTTTGCAGCTTTGCATACGAGCGGTTCGCTTTTGCGGCTTTTTTGCGCCACAACAGCACGCCCCGTAGACCTAAGGCGCAAGTGGAATGTCGTCCACAAAGCGTGACTAATAATAATAATGACTAATGATAATGAGAAGAACGCACAACTGGCGTCAGAAATGCGGGAGGAGTCATTTAGGATGTGTCAGTCACGCTGATTTGTGATAAATTGCGCACAAAAAGACGTAAATTTATTTCAGAAGAAGAAAAAAAAAACGTTCCCATCACCCGGGGTTGATTGCGGTTGGGTTCTGAGCAGATGTGTACCAAGTTTGAGTGCGGGTATACGTCACAAGACTCCCCCTGCTGACAAAGCGTGGGAAGCACTCGTCTGATGACAATTGGAACCACTCAGGAAAGCATCATGCAAGTACACTATTTGTTTGAATTAGGATTTTAATAGCCTTGCATGTAATAAGAGCTTACGGCTTTTTAAAGGCAAACTCATGTTTCAGACTAGAAGCATGAAAGTAAAGTGCTTGGCACATCTGGCTCACACTTGAGAGGTTCTGGATTTAAATCGTGTGTAATAAGGAATAAAAATAATAACACAGGAAAGTTTAACTCATTGGCTCCAATTGATGTGGGTAGAATTCCAAGCCATAACCCTAACTGGGAAGAATGGTAGCAAATGAACCACTTATTCGCTGTCACCCTCACGGTTCTAATGGAATGGACATCTACTGGCGACAATCTAATTTAAATTCACAACAGAAGGCAACCTACAAATACCAATACAGTTGCCTTCTGTCTTATTTTTAAAAAAAAAAAAAAAAAACATGTTTTTTTTTTTTTTTTTTTTTTTTTTTTTTTTTTTTTTTTGTCTCAGCTCTTCATTTTAACCTTATGCCATTGACAGCGATAGTCATCCAATGATTTTGACTGGGACTGCTGGCAGCAATCATTCACTGCCAGTCGCTCCCAGTTCAAATGAATTAGACATCTATCACTTTGAATGAGTTACATGTACCGTAATTTTATAACCCGCTACTGTTTTTCCCCTCATTTTGAATCCTGCGGTTTATAGTCCAGCGTGGCTTATTTGTTGATTTATTTGGGTTAATAGGTAACACCATAGACTTCATAATATATTGACAGGACGCGGGGCCGATTAATTGGGGGCCTGCATTGTTGGCGTGGCTGTCAAAGCTGACTGAGTGGAATCGCAGACAAAGAGATTTTTCCATTGAAAATTCTTGTGAATAAATGCTTAAATCCCTGAATTCTTTACAAATATGGACGTAAAACAGTCTCATTTCTTGGTTAAAAGCAAAAAAAAAAAAAAAAAAGTGCATTTAGCATTTATTTTAAGTAAATATTGTGAACTTTGATGCTAGTCAGTAAGCAAATGTAGCAGCAGCCTTATGAGAACAAAGAGCTTTTTCCTTTGAAAATTCTTGTGAATAAATAATTAAATCCCTGAATTCTTATGTGGATGTAAAACATCCCCGATTCTTGGTTAAAAGCAAAAAAAATAAATAAAACGTGCAGTTAGCAATATTTACTTAAATAAATGCTAGCTATGATGCTAGTCAGTAACCAAATGTAGCGGCCGCCTTATGAAAACAAATAGCTTTTTTCGTTGAAAATTTTTGTGAATAAATGCTTAAATCCCTAAAATTCTTTTCAGATGTGGACGTAAAACAGTCTCGATACTTGGTTAAAAGCCAAAAAAAAAAGTACAGTTCGCATTTATCTTAAGTAAATATTGCAAACTATGATGCTAGTCAGTAAGCAAATGTAGCTGCTGCCTAATGAAAACAGAGCTTTTTCCATTGAAAATGCTTGTGAATAAATGCTTAAATCCCTGAATTCTTCATAGATATGGACGTAAAACATCCCCGATTCTTGGTTAAAAGCACACCAAAAAAAAGCGTGCTGTTAGCATTTTTTTACATGAATATTGCGAACTATGATGCTAGTCAGTAAGCAAATGTAGCAGCCGCCTAATGAAAACAAAGAGCTTTTTCCGTTGAAAATTCTTGTGAAGAAATGCTTAAATTCCTTAATTCTTGATAGATATGGACGTAAAACATCCCCAATTCTTGGTTAAAAGCAAATAAACATGCAGTTAGCATTTATTTTACGTAAATATTGCGAACTATGATGCTAGTCAGTAAGCAAATGTAGCAGCCGCCTTATGAAAACAAAGAGCGTTTTCAGTTTTAAACTCTTGTGAATAAATGATTAAATCCCTAAATTCTTTATAGACATGAATGTAAAACAGTCTCGATTCTTGGTTAATAACAAAAAAAAAAGTGCAGTTAGCATTTATTTTACGTAAATATTGCGAACTATGATGCTACTTAGTAAGCAAATGTAGTGGCCGCCTTATGAAAACAAAGAGCTTTTTCCGTTGAAAATTCTTGTGAATAAATAATTAAATGCCTGAATTCTTATGTGGATGTAAAACATCCCCGATTCTTGGTTAAAAGCAAAAATAAATAAATAAAACGTGCAGTTAGCATTTATTTTACGTAAATATTGCGAACTATGACGCCAATGCTATAGCGACTAATTTCTCTCATTGATTTTTTTCACAATGTTTCAAAATGCAAGCATGGTACGAATAATATAATAATTACTGTGATTCCTCGACCAAATCACTCCTGAAACAATCCTTCCTGTTTATGCTGTACAGCTTTCATACTTTTTCAACCTAAATCCGGCGTTGGATAGCTGCATGTGTTTTGAGAATAACTCCGACCGACTTTGACCGACTGAAGCGGAGTGTAGGACGGCCCCCTGCTAGAAGGGGTGGAGCAGTGTCTGGGCAATCTGTCCCGTTAAGATAATTATTAAGTCTATCGTAACGCTTTATTTGACAGTGGCGTCATAAGACTGTCATAAGAACGTCCTAATTATGATATGGCACTATCATAGGCATTACTGAATGCTTATGACAGATGTCATTAAGTGTCATCTGGAAAATTATGTCACAAACTCCATTTATGTCCAGCTCGGATCTTTTACATCCATTCCAAAGTGAGATAATTTGCTGGATGACTCTAAATGACATCTGTTATATGCATTCACTAATGCTCATGACAGTGTCATGTCACAATTATGAATATCTTATGACAGTCTTATAGCACCACTGTAAAATAAAGTGTTACCAAATACCATAACTAGCAATTAATGAAACAACTCGAACAGTAACTGAAGAAATAATTAGCACAGAACATGAATTTTGATTGTTGTTTACATCTGTAGTGCTGCAATGCATGCTAGGAGGCATGTTGGATGACAACCATGTTGACAGCAGGTGGCAGCAGAGGTTGTCTGTCTCCTCCAAGGGACTCCCAGTGATGGCCAAATGAAGCTTCTTGAAGCAATGAAGCTTTGAACCACCATGAAGCTTTGACAACCAATTGGCTGCAAAGCTTCATGGTGGTTCGTTTGGTCTTATGACAGTTTTATGGTGCAACTGTCATATAAAGTGTTACCAAATACCATAACTAACAATTAATGAAACAACTCAAACAGTAACTGAAGAAATAATTAGCACAGAACATGAATTTTGATTGTTATTTACAGTACATCTGTAGCGCTGCAATGCATGCAAGGAGGCTTGTTGGATGACAACCGTGCTGACAGCAGGTGGCAGCAGAGGTTGACTGTCTCCCCAAAGGGACTCCCTTTCATGAAGCTTCATGAAGCAATGACGCTATTAACCACCATGCAGCTTTGAGAACCAATTGGCTGCAAAGCTTCATGGTGGTTCATTTGGTCTTATGACAGTCTTATGGCGCCACTGTCAAATAAAGTGTTACCAAATACCATAACTAGCAATTAATGAAACAACTCGAACAGTAGCTAAAGAAATAATTAACACAGAACATGAACTTTGATTGTTATTTACAGTACATCTGTAGCGCTGCAATGCATGCAAGGAGGCTTGTTGGATGACAACCGGTTTGACAGCAGGAGGCAGCAGAGGTTGACTGTCTCCCCTAAGGGAGCAGTGATGGCCAAATGTAGCTTCTTGAAGCAATGGAGCTTTGCAGCCAATTGGTTCTCAAAGCTTCGTGGTGGTTCATTTGGTCTTATGATGCTACTGTCAAATAAAGTGTTACCCGTTAATATATTTTGGTGTAAATATACTAGAGGTGTGCAAAATTTCCGATTCTTAATTATTCGTGATTC